>NC_084624.1:10566729-10594229 GCF_033978795.1 Nerophis ophidion | reverse complement strand
AAGGTCCAAGCTATTGATTACCGGTATGCTAAAAAGAACAGTAAGCGGCTATGTTTTATTAATATACCGTAGCTGCGTGTGTCAAATATGAGTCATTAAATGACTCCCGCCTCCTGGTGGTAGAGGGTGCAAGTGATCCTTCTTGCAACTACGAGTGACGTGATATGTGCTGGGAACGGATATGACGTGGGGGGTGCACAACGGACCTTTTAGGATGTAACTCCACTACTCCTATGCTGGCTATGTAAACAACCGGGCTGAAATAAAGCATGTTCCAGTACTAAATACCCAGTGTATTATTCATACAATAACACTTCATGGTGGGAGCGGTGGGATAAAGAGATCACCCACGGAGCAGAATGGGAGCGGGAGTTCGAGGATAATTCTGTCGTCGCCTGCACTTGAGGAGCCGAGCTAACTGATAGCAGCGGCTTTCAAACTGGACTTTCAATCGAAGCAGGAGGTAATAAAGGAAGATCTCCATCGAGACAGAGAGACTTTTAAAACTGAAGAAAGATAAGGAAGACTTTTATAAACAAGTTATCGATGCTTTTGATCAGAAGAAGCTGGCATGGACTTCATTTATAAGTAAAGGTAAGACCATAATAACGTTTTTTTTTTTATTAAATGTGATTTTCATGATGGTATCCTTACAGCACACTCAATTTTTTACTGCATGCATTTGGTAAGTGCCGGAGGGAGAAGAGGTTTTAAATTAATCAGCGCCCTGGCGGCAATTCAAGGAAATACGGTGTTCGTAATCTGTTTATGCAATCAAAGTTGCTCAAATTTGATGATCTTGTTCAATATAATACATCAATAATCTGATATAAGGCATTTAATAGATTTTTAATGCCTAACCTAAAATGTTTTTTTTATAACACCAGTGCAGGCTCATAACTTGATATGTTTTGGGTGTTTCATTGCCGAGAGCTCAAACTACTTGTAAACAAACGTTAATGCTGTCAGCTTGCTATTGACAGTTTGGTTATTTAATTCCTTTCCAGTGCTCTCATTTCTAATTTCTACTTTTTCAATCACTTCCTGTCCCAGTGCTCTTGTTTTGTCGGGATTTCCTGTCTGAGTCCCTGTGTATAGAAGAGAGAGTCCAGTCCATAGTGGATCTAACATAATAGTGTGAGTCCAGTCCATAGTGGATCTAACTTAATAGTGTGAGTCCAGTCCATAGTGGATCCAACATAATAGTGTGAGAATCCAGTCCATAGTGGATCTAACATAATAGTGAGGGTCCAGTCCATAGTGGATCTAACATAATAGTGAGAGTCCAGTCCATAGTGGATCTAACATAATAGTGTGAGAGTCCAGTCCATAGTGGATCTAACATAATAGTGAGAGTCCAGTCCATAGTGGATCTAACATAATAGTGTGAGTCCAGTCCATAGTGGATCTAACATAATAGTGTGGGAGTCCAGTCCATAGTGGATCTAACATAATAGTAAGAGTCCAGTCCATAGTGGATCTAACATAATAGTGAGAGTCCAGTCCATAGTGGATCTAACATAATAGTGAGAGTCTAGTCCATAGTGGATCTAACATAATAATGTGAGAGTCTAGTCCATAGTGGATCTAACATAATAGTGGGAGTCTAGTCCATAGCGGATCCAACATAAAAGTGTGAGTCCAGTCAATAGTGGATCTAACATAATGGTGTGAGTCCAGTCCATAGTGGATCCAACATAATAGTGTGAGAATCCAGTCCATAGTGGATCTAACATGATAGTGGGAGAGTCCAGTCCATAGTGGATCTAACATAATAGTGAGAGTCCAGTCCATAGTGGATCTAACATAATAGTGAGAGTCCAGTCCATAGTGGATCTAACATAATAATGTGAGAGTCTAGTCCATAGTGGATCTAACATAATAGTGAGAGTCTAGTCCATAGCGGATCCAACATAAAAGTGTGAGTCCAGTCAATAGTGGATCTAACATAATAGTGTGAGTCCAGTCCATAGTGGATCTAACTTAATAGTGTGAGTCCAGTCCATAGTGGATCCAACATAATAGTGTGAGAATCCAGTCCATAGTGGATCTAACATAATAGTGAGGGTCCAGTCCATAGTGGATCTAACATAATAGTGAGAGTCCAGTCCATAGTGGATCTAACATAATAGTGTGAGAGTCCAGTCCATAGTGGATCTAACATAATAGTGAGAGTCCAGTCCATAGTGGATCTAACATAATAGTGTGAGTCCAGTCCATAGTGGATCTAACATAATAGTGTGGGAGTCCAGTCCATAGTGGATCTAACATAATAGTAAGAGTCCAGTCCATAGTGGATCTAACATAATAGTGAGAGTCCAGTCCATAGTGGATCTAACATAATAGTGAGAGTCTAGTCCATAGTGGATCTAACATAATAATGTGAGAGTCTAGTCCATAGTGGATCTAACATAATAGTGAGAGTCTAGTCCATAGCGGATCCAACATAAAAGTGTGAGTCCAGTCAATAGTGGATCTAACATAATGGTGTGAGTCCAGTCCATAGTGGATCCAACATAATAGTGTGAGAATCCAGTCCATAGTGGATCTAACATGATAGTGGGAGAGTCCAGTCCATAGTGGATCTAACATAATAGTGAGGGTCCAGTCCATAGTAAAGCTAACATAATAGTGAGAGTCCAGTCCATAGTGGATCCAACATAATAGTGTGAGAGTCCAGTCCATAGTGGATCTAACATAATAGTGAGAGTCCAGTCCATAGTGGATCTAACATAATAGTGAGAGTCCAGTCCATAGTGGATCTAACATAATAGTGTGAGAGTCTAGCCCATAGTGGATCTAACATAATATTGAGAGTCCAGTCCATAGTGGATCTAACATAATAGTGTGAGAGTCCAGTCCATAGTGGATCTAACATAATAGTGAGAGTCCAGTCCATAGTGGATCTAACATAATAGTGAGAGTCCAGTCCATAGTGGATCTAACATAATAGTGAGAGTCCAGTCCATAGTGGATCTAACAGAATAGTGTGAGAGTCGATTCCATAGTGGATCTAACATAATAGTGTGAGAGTCCAGTCCATAGTGGATCTAACATCATAGTGAGAGTCCAGTCCATAGTGGATCTAACATAATAGCGAGAGTCCAGTACATTGTAGATCCAACATAATAGTAAGAGTCCAGTCCATAGTGGATCTAACATAATAGTGGGAGGCCAGTCCATAGTGGATCTAACATAATAGTGTGAGAGTCCAGTCCATAGTGGATCTAACATAATAGTGTGAGAGTCCAGTCCATAGTGGATCTAACATAATAGTGAGAGTCCAGTCCATAGTGGATCCAACATAATAGTAAGAGTCCAGTCCATAGTAGATCTAACATAATAGTGTGAGAGTCCAGTCCATAGTGGATCTAACATAATAGTGAGGGTCCAGTTCATAGTGTATCTAACATAATAGTGAGAGCCCAGTCCATAGTGGATCTAACATAATAGTGTGAGAGTCCAGTCCATAGTGGATCTAACATAATAGTGAGAGTCCAGTCCATAGTGGATCCAACATAATAGTAAGAGTCCAGTCCATAGTGGATCTAGCATAAGAGCGAGAGTCCAGTCCATTGTGGATCCAACATAATAGCAAGGGTCTAGTCCATAGTGGATCCAACATAATAGTGGGAGGCCAGTCCATAGTGGATCTAACAAAATAGTGAGAGTCCAGTCCATAGTGGATCTAACATATTAGTGAAAGTCCAGTCCATAGTGGATCTAACATAATAGTGTGAGAGTCCAGTCCATAGTGGATCTAATATAATAGTGAGAGTCTAGTCCATAGCGGATCTAACATAAAAGTGTGAGTCCAGTCCATAGTGGATCTAACATAATAGTGTGAGAGTCCAGTCCATAGTGGATCTAACATGATAGTGAGAGTCCAGTCCATAGTGTATCTAACATGATAGTGAGAGTCCAGTCAATAGTGGATCCAACATAATAGTGTGAGAGTCCAGTCCATAGTGGATCTAACATAATAGTGAGAGTCCAGTCCATAGTGGATCTAACATAATAGTGAGAGTCCAGTCAATAGTGGATCTAACATAATAGTGAGAGTCCAGTCCTTAGTTGATTTAACAAAAAAGTGTGAGTCCTGTCCATAGTGGATCTAACATAATAGTGAGAGTCCAGTCCATAGTGGATCTAACATAATAGTGAGAGTCCAGTCCATAGTGGATCTAAAAGAATAGTGTGAGAGTCCATTCCATAGTGGATCTAACATAATAGTGTGAGATTCCAGTCCATAGTGGATCTAACATCATAGTGAGAGTCCAGTCCATAGTGGATCTAACATAATATTGAGAGTCCAGTCCATAGTGGATCTAACATAATAGTGAGAGTCCAGTCCATATTGGATCTAGCATAATAGTGTGAGTCCAGTCCACTCTGCTTAGTACTCCGCGATTGTGCGTTGCCGAACATGCTCCTCTGCTCGTCAAACCCGCAATGTCACGGTTAACTTTTTAAAGGCGGTATAGTACCGAATATGATTCATTCATTCAACCCTAGTAGACTGCGATAGTAGTTCATATCAATCTCCTTGGTTGTTTTATGTAGTTCACCATATCAAGTTAATTGAATAGGTAAATTCCAAAATATGTATGCAGTTCCTGATAAACATTCAAAACCCCCGGAGTCAGAAAGACGTCATGCAGATTTTGTCCAAACGGGGTGAGAAACAAGCCTTGCAGAGTTGGTGCAGCAGAGTGTCCCTGCAGGGCAGACCAGCAGAGCACTAAGTGGCGGGCATGAGAGTACTTACACAGCCCATCACAATGGACGCAGCAATGCATCTTTCCAAGCACAATGTTATTGAGGCGGGACACCATGCCGCCTCACACCCCCACCACCCCCACCCCCACCGGCTCAGTGGGCGAGCTATTACGTTTCAGGGTGTGCTGTGGGATCCTGTAATGGTATACACTTCATCAAATGCTCTGTTCATGGCGGTCGCTTCTCAAACTTTGTTCACCAAGTAGGGGGAAAAAACTTGACTGTCCAAATACCAGCATCATGACCGACATTGAAATACAGTAACGTAGTAGGCCTAAGTATTTATTAAAGGGGAACATTATCACCAGACCTATGTAAGCGTCAATATATACCTTGATGGTGCAGAAAAAAGACCATATATTTTTTTAACCGATTTCCGAACTCTAAATGGGTGAATTTTGGCGAATTAAACGCCTTTCTGTTTATTGCTCTGGAGGCGATGACGTCAGAACGTGACGTCTCCGAGGTAATACAGCCGCCATTTTCATTTTCAACACATTACAAACACCGGGTCTAAGCTCTGTTATTTTCCGTTTTTTTCGACTATTTTTTTTTACCTTGGAGACATCATGTCTCGTCGGTGTGTTGTCGGAGGGTGTAACAACACTAACAGGGAGGGATTCAAGTTGCACCACTGGCCCCAAGATGCGAAAGTGTCTGCCGCCAGACCCCCATTGAATGTGCCAGAGTGTCTCCACATTTGACCGGCGATGACAGACATGGCACAGAGATGTATGGATAACCTGCAGATGCATTTGCAACGATAAAGTCAACGAAATCACAAAGGTGAGTTTTGTTGTTGACTTATGTGCTAATCAGACATATTTGGTCGCGGCGTGACTGCCAGCTAATCGATGCTAACATGCTACGGTAATCGATGCTAACATGCTATTTACCGGCGATGACAGACATGGCACAGAGATGTATGGATAACATGCGGATGCATTTGCAATGATAAAGTCAACAAAATCACAAAGGTGAGTTTTGTTGATGTTGACTTATGTGCTAATCAGACATATTTGGTCGCGGCGTGACTGCCAGCTAATCCATGCTAACATGCTACGCTAATCGATGCTAACATGCTATTTACCGCCGGTGCTAAAGCAGACATGGCACAGAGATGTATGGATAACCTGCAGATGCATTTGGAACTATATTATGTTTCCTTCCACCCACATTTAATGCGAAAAAAACACTTACCAATTGAAGGATTTAAATTGCTCCAGTGTCACAAGATGCAAAAGTCCTGATCGTTTGGTCCGCACATTTTACCGGCGATGCTAACGCAGCTTTGCGGCCATGCTATGGCTATGAATAGCATCAATAGCTTCAGTTTCTTCTTCAATACTTTCATACTCCAACCATCCGTTTCAATACATGCGTAATCTGTTGAATCGCTTAAGCCGCTGAAATCCGAGTCTGAATCCGAGCTAATGTCGCTATATCTTGCTGTGGTATTCCCATTGTTTGTTTACCTCGGCAGTACTGTGTGACGTCACAGGAAAATGGATAGGGGTTTCGAAGATAGCGAAAATAAGGCATTTTAAAGCTTTATTTAGGGATATTCCGGGACCGGTAAAATTTTGAAAATAACTTCAAAAAATACAACAAGCCACTGGGAACTGATTTTTATTGTTTTTAACCCTTTTGAAATTGTGATAATGTTCCCCTTTAAAAACACGGCAGAGGTTTTGTTTTAAAGGGGAACATTATCACCAGACCTATGCAAGCGTCAATATATACCTTGATGTTGCAGAAAAAAGACCATATGTTTTTCTAACCGATTTCCGAACTCTAAATGGGTGAATTTGGCGATTTAAACGCCTTTCAATTGATAGCCTGTCAGTGCGATGACCTTTGACCCGTGACGCCACAACGTGAAACGATCCGCCATTTTCTCAATCTCATTACACGCACCAAGTCAGCTCTGTTATTTTTCGACTGTTTTCCCGTACCTTGGAGACATCATGCCTCGTCGGAGGGTGTAACAACACGATCAGACGGATTAAAGTTGCACCACTGGTCAAAAGATGCGAAAGTTGCAAGAAATTGGACGAAATTTGTTCAAAATACGAGGGTGTGGGGAAAGCCGACGAAATGGTTCCTCGTTTGTTCCGCACACTTTACCGACGACAGCTACGTTACGACAGAGATGGCAAGAATTTGTGGATCTCCTGCGACACTCAAAGCAGATACATTTCCAACGATAAAGTCAACAAAATTTGCAATATTGGAAAATAGACCACCACTGAATCTGCCGGAGTGCGTGAGCTATTCCGGGACGACGGACCTCGGGAGCACGGCAAGCGATGACGGCAGAAAACCGAAGCAAACAAATGACAAAGAATGTAAACCTAGTTCATAGTTGTTAGTTTGTTTCCTTTAATGCCAAACAAACACATACCACCCTGTCCGTCGTGTCGATTTTGTCGGTTTCGCTTGTATACGGTTCAAAGCGATATGGCTCAATAGCTTCAGTTTCTTCTTCGATTTCGTTTTCGCTACCTGCCTCCACACTCCAACCATCCGTTTCAATACATGCGTAATCTGCTGAATCGCTTACGCCGCTGAAATCCGTGTCTGATTCCGAGCAACTATCGCTATACCTTTCTGTGCTATCCGCCATGTTTGTTTCTGGATAATTGACGTGTGGATATACCGATGGTGAAAATCAGGCACTTTGAAGCCGTTTTGCGGGATATTGCATGATGGGTAAAATTTTGAGAAAAATTTAGAAAAATAAAATAAGCCACTGGGAACTGATTTTTATTGGTTTTAACCCTTCAAAAAGTGTGATAATGTTCCCCTTTAAAAAGGACAATTAAAAGGTCAATTATCTAAAAGCTTCGCTTAAAAGATGTCACGGCGGGGTTTCTGCAGCTTACTGCGGGGTCGTTCTCCCAGGAAGGTAGACGGACTACTCCGGACAAGGCCTGCAGGATGAAGTGCTGGCTGTCCAGAGTCGGCACTCGGGGGTGGACCGCTCACCTGTGCATCAGTTGGGGACATCTCTGTGCTGCTGACCCGTCTCCGCTTGGGATGGTCTGCTGCTGGCCCCACTATGGACTGGACTCTCCCTATTATGTTAGATCCACTATGGACTGGACTCTCACTATTATGTTAGATCCACTATGGACTGGACTCTCACTATTATGTTAGATCCACTATGGACTGGACTCTCACTATTATGTTAGATTCACTATGGACTGGACTCTCACTATTATGTTAGATTCACTATGGACTGGACTCTCACTATTATGTTAGATCCACTATGGACTGGACTCTCACTATTATGTTAGATTCACTATGGACTGGACTCTCACTATTATGTTAGATCCACTATGGACTGGACTCTCACAATATTATGTTAGATCCACTATGGACTGGACTCTCACAATATTATGTTAGATCCACTATGGACTGGACTTTTCACAATAGTATGCCGGATCCACTCCCCTGGGGGAGACTGGATGCAATAATAGTGAGATCCCAGTCCATAGTGGATCTAACATAATAGTGTGAGAGTCCAGTCCAAAGTGGATTTAGTTAATAGTGTGAGAGTCTAGTCCATGGTGGATCTAGCATAATATTGTGAGATTCCAGTCTATAGTGGATCTAACATAATAGTGAGAGTCCAGTCCATAGTGGATCTAACACAATAGTGTGAGAGTCCAGTCCATAGGGGATCTAACATAACCGTGTGAGAGTCCAGTCCATAGTGGATCTAACATAATAGTGAGAGTCCAGTCCATAGTGAATCCAACATAATAGTGAGAGTCCAGTCCATAGTGAATCTAACATAATAGTGAGAGTCCAGTCCATAGTGGATCTAACATAATAGTGAGAGTCCAGTCCATAGTGGATCTAACATAATAGTGAGAGTCCAGTCCATAGTGGATCTAACATAATAGGGAGAGTCCAGTCCATAGTGGATCTAACATAATAGTGAGAGTCCAGTCCATAGTGGATCTAACATAATAGTGAGAGTCCAGTCCATAGTGGATCTAACATAATAGTGAGAGTCCAGTCCATAGTGGATCTAACATAATAGTGAGAGTCCAGTCCATAGTGGATCTAACATAACCGTGTGAGAGTCCAGTCCATAGCGGATGTAACATAATAGTGGGAGTCCAGTCCATAGTGGATCTAACATAATAGTGAGAGTCCAGTCCATAGTGGATCCAACATATTCGTGAGAGTCCAGTCCATAGTGGATCTAACATAATAGTGGGAGTCCAGTCCATAGTGGATCTAACATAATAGTGGGAGTCCAGTCCATTGTGGACTAGTGCTGGCCACACAGGTCTGCAGCACAGAGACGTCCCCAACTGATACACAAATGTGTGGTCCACCCCGTGTCCCGACTTTGGACAGCTAGCGCCTCATCTGTGGCCACCGGATCATGTTGATACTTTCCATCTAGCTCTCAATCAGGCGGAGTTGAGAAGAAGTCAAGGTGGCTGAGTGTTCCACACCTTTTACTCGGGCCCGGAAACATCCGCAGCATCTTAAGGAGTTGATTTGGATGCCGCCTCCTCTTCTACTCCTCTCTCGTCACGTGTAAACTTCACCTCAGCGGCACCTTCGACAAACGCTCAGGGACGGCACTTTTCATGCCGTAAGACCCACCGCCGTAACGCCTTGATAACAACTAAACATCGCAGGCGTGCACTCAAACCTTCTCATGCATTCTAATACAACCAGTGGATGAAAGATGAAATTAATTGTGCAAAAAATGGACTAAAATGTGTCGGGGGGTTTCTTGTTGTCCTTGATGCGTTTCTATATGAGTTGGGAAATTGTGTTAGATGTAAATATAAACGGAATACAATGATTTGCAAATCCTTTTCAACACATATTCAGTTGAATATGCTACAAAGACAACATATTTGATGTTCAAACTGATAAACATTTTTATTTTTTTTTACAAATAATCATTAACTTTAGAATTTGATGCCAGCAACACGTGACAAAGAAGTTGGCAAAGGTGGTAATAAATACTGATAAAGTTGAGGAATGCTCATCAAACACTTATTTGGAACATCCCACAGGTGTGCAGGCTAATTGGGAACAGGTGGGTGCCATGATTGGGTATAAAAACAGCTCCCCAAAAAAATGCTCAGTCTTTCACAAGAAAGGATGGGGCGAGGTACACTCCTTTGTCCACAACTGTGTGAGCAAATAGTCAAACAGTTTAAGAACAACGTTTCTCAAAGTGCAATTGCAAGAAATTTAGGGATTTCAACATCTACGGTCCATAATATCATCAAAAGGTTCAGAGAATCTGGAGAAATCACTCCATGTAAGCGGCATGGCCGGAAACCAACATTGAATGACCGTGACCTTCCATCCCTAAGATGGCACTGTATCAAAAACCGACATCAATCTAAAGGATATCACCACATGGGCTCAGTAATTATTCAGAAAACCACTGTCACTAAATACAGTTTGTCGCTACATCTGTAAGTGCAAGTTAAAGCTCTACTATGCAAATCGAAAGCCATTTATCAACAACATCCAGAAACGCCGCCGGCTTCTCTGGGCCCGAGATCATCTAAGACGGACTGATGCAAAGTGGAAAAGTGTTCTGTGGTCCACGAGTCCACATTTAAAAAAATGTTGGGAAATATTCGACATCGTGTCATCCAGACCAAAGGCGAAGCGAACCATCCAGACTGTTATCGACGCGAAGTTGAAAAGCCAGCATGTGTGATGGTATGGGGGTGCATTAGTGCCCAAGGCATGGGTAACTTACACATCTGTGAAGGCACCATTAATGCTGAAAGGTACATACAGGTTTTGGAACAACATATGCTGCCATTTAAGCGCCGTTTTTTTCATGGACGCCCCCGCTTATTTCAGCAAGACAATGCCAAGCCACATTCAGCACGTGTTACAATAACGTGGCTTTGTAGAAAAGAGTGCGGGTACTTTCCTGGCCCGCCTGCAGTCCAGACCTGTCTCCCATGGAAAATGTGTGGCGCATTATGAAGCGTAAAATACGACAGCGGAGACCCCGGACTGTTGAACGACTGAAGCTCTACAAAAAACAAGAATGGGAAAGAATTCCACTTTCAAAGCTTCAACAATTAGTTTCCTCAGTTCCCAAACGTTTATTGAGTGTTGTTAAAAGAAACGGTGATGTAACACAGTGGTGAACCTGCCCTTTCCCAACTACTTTGGCAGGTGTTGCAGCCATGAAATTCTAAGTTATTTTATCAGTTTGAACATCAAATATGTTGTCTTTGTAGCATATTCAACTGAATATGGGTTGAAAAGGATTTACAAATCATTGTATTCCGATTATATTTACATCTAACACAATTTCCCAACTCATATGGAAACGGGGTTTGTAACAGAAAAAGCACTTTCATCTCATTTTGACATCACGGGTGTCAAAGACTTGTAATAATGTGCGTCAAAATCTTTTCTAGCTGAATGCGTTTGATGTAGAGCGGGACCGATAGGCTTCATTAGTATCGCGGTACTATGCTAACACCGGTATACCGTACAACCCTAGCGCCGAATAAAACAAATATGAGCAAAATGAGCCAACGAAGCTGGCATGCTAATACTAAAGTAGCATGCTAACAGTTTGCATTAGTGAAATACCAACAAAATTGCACTATCCTGCTAAATTAGATTAAAGCGAGCATGCTAAAATGCTAACTATAACATGCGTAAAGTAGCAAAATATGTGTCCCTGAAATTTTGTCTTTTAAATGCTAGCATGTCGACGTTAGCATGCATCAAGTGCCAAAATATGACCGAGGTGTGCACCTGCAAAATTACACCCTCAAAAAGCTAGCATATTATCGTTAGCCTGCTAACAGGTCTCATTCGTCAAGTACCAAAATATTTAACGAGGCTGACCATTTTGTGAAATCTCCAAAAGAGGACACATAATGACTAGGTGAAAATTTTGCCAATGATACTTAAACTTGGTTCATAAATATTATATTTATTCGAATAAAGCATTTTTGTAGCATCCCGGAAAAGTTAGTGCTGCAAGGGGTTCTGGGGATTTTTACTTTTTAAGCCAAAATGTGTCTGTTCTCCCTTTTCTGTCTACACGCCGCGTCGGCTTGTAAGTACTCTGTGTGCGCGCGCTGCTGAACATGCTCCTCTGCTGTTAAAACCAGCAATGTCACAAAGTGACGACGCGCAATCATGCTTGTAAAAAAAATATATATATGGGGAATCGGTACTTTTCAAACAGAGTATAGTCCCGTCTTTGATTTATTAGTACCGTGGTACCATTCTAGTATCGGTATACCGTACAACCCTAGCGCCGAGTAACACAAATATGAGCCAAAAAGGCTGGCATGCTAACACTACAATAGCATGCTAACAGTTTACATTAGTGAAATACCAACAAAATTACACTATCCTTCTAAATTAGATTAAAGCGAGCATGCTAAAATGCTAACTGTAACATGCGTAAAATACCAAAGTACTCTGAGGTGTGTACCTGAAATTTTGCCAATGATACTTGAACTTGCTTGATAAATATTATATTTATTCAAACAAAGCATTTTTGTAGCGTCCCGGAAAAGTTGGTGCCGCAAGGGGTTCTGGGCATTTTTACTTTTTAAGCCAAAATGTGTCTGTTCTCCCTTTTCTGTCTACACGCCGCGTCGGCTTGTAAGTACTCTGTGTGCACGCGCTGCTGAACATGCTCCTCTGGTGTTAAAACCAGCAATGTCACCAAGTGACGACGCGCAATCATGCTTGTAAAATAAATATATATATATTGGGAATCGGTACTTTTCAAACAGAGTATAGTACCGTCTTTGATTCATTAGTACCACGGTACCATTCTAGTACCGGTATACCGTACAACTCTAGCGCCGAGTAACACAAATATGAGCCAAAGAAGCTGGCATGCTAACACTACAATAGCATGTTAGCAGTTTACATTAGTGAAACACCAACAAAATTACACTATCCTGCTAAATTAGATTAAAGCGAGCATGCTAAAATGCTAACTCTAACATGCGTAAAGTACCAAAATACTCTGAGGGGTGTACCTGAAATTTTGCCAATGATACTTGAACTTGCTTGATAAATATTATATTTATTCAAAAAAAGCATTTTTGTAGCGTCCCGGAAAAGTTGGTGCCGAAAGGGGTTCTGGGCATTTTTACTTTTTAAGCCAAAATGTGTCTGTTCTCCCTTTTCTGTCTACACGCCGCGTCGGCTTGTAAGTACTGTGTGTGCGCGCTGCCGAACATGCTCCTCTGCTGGTAAAACCAGCAATGTCACCAAGTGACGACGCGCAATCATGCTTGTAAAATAAATATATATATATTGGCAATCGGTACTTTTCAAACAGAGTATAGTCCCGTCTTTGATTCATTAGTACCGCGGTACCATTCTAGTACCGGTATACCGTAGAACCCTAGCGCTGAGTAACACAAATATGAGCCAAAGAGGCTGGCATGCTAACACTAAAATAGCATGTTAGCAGTTTACATTAGTGAAACACCAACAAAATTACACTATCCTGCTAAATTAGATTAAAGCGAGCATGCTAAAATGCTAACTGTAACATGCGTAAAGTACCAAAATACTCTGAGGTGTGTACTTGAAATTTTGCCAATGATACTTGAACTTGCTTGATAAATATTATATTTATTCAAATAAAGCATTTTTGTAACGTCCCGGAAAAGTTGGTGCCGCAAGGGGTTCTGGGCATTTTTACTTTTTAAGCCAAAATGTGTCTGTTCTCCCTTTTCTGTCTACACGCCGCGTCGGCTTGTAAGTACTCTGTGTGCGCGCGCTGCCGAACATGCTCCTCTGCTGGTAAAACCAGCAATGTCACCAAGTGACGACGCGCAATCATGCTTGTAAAAAATATATATATATACATATATGGGGAATTGGTACTTTTCAAACAGAGTATAGTACCGTCTTTGATTCATTAGTACCGCGGTACCATTCTAGTACCGGTATACCGTACAACCCTATTCCCCAGCCCTGTTGTCGCTGCATCAACAGGACATTTTAGCGACGTGTGAAGAATAACCTTGAGTTGTGTCGCCTGTACATTTTTAATATCGCGTTTATGACTCACTCCAACTTTTCCAATAGTGCGCCCAAATATTCGCACCGGGTCTGCGGAGCCCGGGAGTGAACGGAGCTTGGCGACACAGTGAGCCACTTTTATTCAAGCCGTGATTTAATGCCCTGCAAGGATTTATTTTATGACCCCCCTCCCCTGACATAATTTACTCAGGATGTCTATATTCATGTTGTTATTTAGAATCTTTCATCCCGCCAACTGCGTGACATATTCATCGCCATGTGTTGGGAAATTGCACAAGGTTGAGGTCCACCATATTTTCACGTCCAACTTCTCCACGGCGCCCAAGTCTAGACGCCCTAGTACATTCTCAGACCGCATTTCGGACACGGGCTTTTCCCCGCATCTGTACCTGAATCCAGTAAGACAATCGATACCAGGGATGCCCAAAGTGGGGCCAAATTTAGCCCCTTGTTAATAATTATAGTAGATTTTTATGTAAAAAAAAACAAAAACTAGCACCTCGGTCGCCAAAATTTTGCTGTTAAAAATAACAGTAGTATTATTTTTTTAAATTTACAGTATTGCACTGTAAAAAAAAAAAATACCGGTATAGTAGATTTTTCTGCAAAAAAACCCAAAACAAACCAAAAACTAGCACCTCAGTCACCAGAATTTTGCAGTCAAAAATAACGATGGTATTTTTTATTTATTTACAGCTATGCACTGTTAAAAAAAAATAAAAATAAAAATTGTAGATTTTTGGGTAAAAAAAACTAGCAGTCAGTTGCCAGAATTTTTGCAGTCTCAAAAAACGGTGGTGTTTTTTTTCATTTACAGTAATGCACTGTAAAAAAAAAAAAAAACTGCTGCTCAGTCGCCAGAATTTTACCCTAAAAACAAGAGTTGTTTTCATTTACAGTAATGCACTGTAAAAAAACCCCCACAAGGTTGTATATTTTTCTGTAAAAAAAATAGCAGCTCAGTTGCCAAAATTTGACCATAAAAATAAGAGTTTTTCCATTTACAGTAATGCACTGTAAAAACAATGAACATGGATGTTATGTTAAAATTGCAGCAACTCAGTCGCCAGAATTTTGCGGTTAAAGATAATAGTAGTATTATTTATTTTTTAATTTACAGTAATGCACTGTAAAAAAAAAAAAATAATAATATATTTTCTGTAAAAAAAACAAAACAAAAAACTAGCACCTCAGTCACCAGAATTTTGCAGTCAAAAATAACGATGGTATTTTTTATTTATTTACAGCAATGCACTGTAAAAAAAAAAAAAATTATATCAGATTTTTCTGTAAAAAAAAAAAATGCAGCTCAGTCACCAGAATTTTACCCTAAAAACAAGAGTTGTTTTCATTTACAGTAATGCACTGTAAAAAAAAACAAAAGGTTGTATATTTTTCTGTAAAAAAAATAGCAGCTCAGTCGCCAAAATTTGACCATAAAAATAAGAGTTTTTCAATTTACAGTAATGCTCTGTAAAAACAATGAACATGGATGCTATGTTAAAATAGCTCAGTCGCCAGAATTTTGCAGTCTCAAATAACGGTGTTTTTTTTTTAATTTACAGTAATGCACTGTAAAAAAAAAATGGTTGTGGATTTTTCTGTATAAAAAAAACTAGCAGCTCAGTCGCCGGAATTTTGTAGTCAAAAATGAGTGTTGTTTTTTTTAATTTACAGCAATGCACTGTAAAAAAAAAGCACCTCAGTCACCAGAATTTTGCAGTCAAAAATAACGATGGTATTTTTTATTTATTTACAGCAATGCACTGTAAAAAAAAATAAAAAAATAAAAAAATTGTAGATTTTTGGGTAAAAAAACTAGCAGTCAGTTGCCAGAATTTTTGCAGTCTCAAATAACGGTGGTATTTTTTTTCATTTACAGTAATGCACTGTAAAAAAAAACAAAAGGTTGTATATTTTTCTGTAAAAAAAATAGCAGCTCAGTCGCCAAAATTTGACCATAAAAATAAGAGTTTTTCAATGTGCAGTAATGCTCTGTAAAAACAATGAACATGGATGCTATGTTAAAATAGCTCAGTCACCAGAATTTTGCAGTCTCAAATAACGTTTTTTTTTTTTTTAATTTACAGTAATGCACTGTAAAAAAAAAATGGTTGTGGATTTTTTTGTATAAAAAAAAACTAGCAGCTCAGTCGCCAGAATTTTGCAGTCAAAAATGAGTGTTGTTTTTTTTAATTTACAGCAATGCACTGTAAAAAAAATAAAATAAAAAAAGCACCTCAGTCACCAGAATTTTGCAGTCAAAAATAATGATGGTATTTTTTATTTATTTACAGCAATGCACTGTAAAAAATTTTTTTTTAAAAATTGTAGATTTTTGGGTAAAAAAACCTAGCAGTCAGTTGCCAGAATTTTTGCAGTCTCAAATAATGGTGGTATTTTTTTTTATTTACAGTAATGCACTGTGAAAAAAAAAAAAGATAGTAGATTTTTCTGTAAAAAAAACAAAACAAAAAACTAGCACCTCAGTCACCAGAATTTTGCAGTCAAAAATAACAATGGTATTTTTTTTTTAATTACAGCAATGCACTGTAAAAAAATTTTTATAAAAAGTTGTAGATTTTTCTGTAAAAAAAAAACTAGCAGCTCAGTCGCCATAATTTTGCAGTCTCAAATAACGGTGGTATTTTTGATTTATTTACAGTAATGCACTGTAAAAAAAAAAAAAAATCACATTTTTCTGTAAAAAAAAAAACTGCAGCTCAGTTGTCAGAATTTTACCCTAAAAACAAGAGTGGTTTTCATTTACAGTAATGCACTGTAAAAAAAAAACAAAAGGTTGTATATTTTTCTGTAAAAAAAATAGCAGCTCAGTCGCCAAAATATGACCATAAAAATAATAGTTTTTCAATTTACAGTAATGCACTGTAAAAAAAAAAAATGGTTTTGAATTTTTCTGTATAAAAAAAACTAGCTGCTCAGTCGCCAGAATTTTGCAGTCAAAAATGAGTGTTGTTTTTTTTAATTTACAGCAATGCACTGTAAAAAAAATAAAATAAAAATAAAAAACTATAGTAGATTTTTCTGTTAACAAAACAAAAGCAGCTCAGACACCAGAATTTTGCAGTCAAAAATAGCAGTGGTGTTTTTTTTATTTATTTACAGTGTTGCACTTTTTTTAAATTTCGTCTTGTATTTTTCTACAGTTTTTCCTATAGTTGCCACCTGCTATAGCGCCTGTTAGTCTATACTTTAAGGCAGCGTAAGTCTAAATTCTGCGGCCCTTCAACTAAAATACGTTTTTTTTTTGTTTTGTTTTTTTTTACAGTTTTTACCATAGTTGCCACCTGCTACAGCACCTGACAGTCTGCACCTTATGGCAGCGTGAGGCTAAATTCTGCTGTTGCGTGTTAAAAATCAGAGCATTGCTGCATTTTCGCTCGGGCCCTTGCAGGCAAAAAGAAAACAATCTAAAGTTGTCTTTATTTTTAGGTCATCCTGCCATGATTTTTCCCGTTTGGCCCACGTGGGAATAGATTGTCCTCTATCCTTGCAGCCCTTGAACTAAAATGAGTTTGTTTTTTTTCTTTGTTTTGGTATTTTTTTTTTACAGTTTTCACAATAGTTGCCACCTGCTATAGCAACTGACAGTCTCTACTTTAAGCAGCGTGAAGCTAAATTCTGCTGTTGTGTGTTAAAAAAAAAAAAAATCGCCATTTGGCCCTCAGACTATTGCCGCATTTTCACTCAGGCCCTCGGAGGCAAACATTTTGGGACCCCCCCCCCCCCCTGCTCAGCACATAGAAAACAATCTAAAGTTATCTTTATTTTTAAGGTTCTTTATTTTTAAGTTATCGTGCTTTTTACCTGTTTGGCCCACGTGGGAAAAGATTGTCCTCCATCCATTCCGCCCGTGAACCAAAATTATTTTTATTTTTTTATTTTTTTTATACAGTTTTTACTATAAGTGCCACCTGCTATAGCACCTGGTAGTCTATACTTTAAGGCGGTGTGAGGCTTTTTTTACCTGTTTGGCCCGCGTGGGAATAGATTTTCCTCCCTCCATGCGACCCTTGAACTAAAATGAGTTTTTTTTACAGTTTTTACTATAGTTGCCACCTGCTATAGCACCTGACAGTCTCTACTTTAAAGGCCTACTGAAAGCCACTACTACCGACCACGCAGTCTGATAGTTTATATATCAATGATGAAATATTAACATTGCAACACATGCCAATACGGCCTTTTTAGTTTACTAAATTGCAATTTTAAATTTCGCGCGGAAGTATCATGCTAAAACGTCGCGGAATAATGATGCGTGCGTGTGACGTCACGCATTGTAGAGGACATTTTGTTCCAGCACCGTTCCCAGCTATAAGTCGTCACTTTTCATTGCATAATTCCACAGTATTCTGGACGTCTGTGTTGCTGAATCTTTTGCAATTTGTTCAATGAATAATGGAGACGTCAAAGAAGAAAGCTGTAGGTGGGAAGCGGTGTATTGCGGCCGCCTTTAGCAACACAAACACAGCCGGTGTTTCCTTGTTTACATTCCCGAAAGATGACCGTGAAGCTTTACTATGGAACAGAGCGGTCAAGCGAACACGGTTGGATTGGACCACACACACAAAGTACAGTGTATTATGCAGCGTTCATTTCGAAAGATCGTGTTTCGAAGAGAGTCCCTTGCGAAGGGCAGAGATGGGCATCGCCACCACCCGTCGACGGGTGCTGAAGAAAGGTGCGGGGCCGACCTTCAGGTTGTACAGGTATGACCACATAATCTCACTAAAGCACTAGTAACACAACAAGCAGATAAGGGATTTTCCAGAATTATCCTTGTAAATTTGTCTATCCATCCATCCATCCATCCATTTCCTACCGCTTATTCCCTTTTGGGGTCGCGGGGGGCGCTGGCGCCTATCTCAGCTACAATCGGGCGGAAGGCGGGGTACACCCTGG
Source organism: Nerophis ophidion (assembly GCF_033978795.1). Lineage (NCBI taxonomy): Eukaryota > Metazoa > Chordata > Actinopteri > Syngnathiformes > Syngnathidae > Nerophis > Nerophis ophidion. The sequence goes on along the minus strand of NC_084624.1, from coordinate 10,575,479 downwards.
ACAAGTCGCTATCTCATCGCAGGGCCAACACAGATAGACAGACAACATTCACACTCACATTCACACACTGGGGCCCATTTAGTGTTGCCAATCAACCTATCCCCAGGTGCATGTTTTTGGAAGTGGGAGGAAGCCGGAGTACCCGGAGGGAACCCACGCATTCACGGGGAGGACATGCAAACTCCACACAGGAAGATCCCGAGACTGGATTTGAACCCAGGACTGCAGGACCTTCGTATTGTGAGGCAGACGCACTAACCCCTCTGCCACCGTGAAGCCCTAAATTCGTCTAATAACATCTAAATCGCTCCAACGTTTTTTTTTTTTCTAGTCCTTCACTCTCACTTTCCTCATCCACGAATCTTTCATCCTCGCTCAAATTAATGGGGAAATTGTCTCTTTTTCGGTCCGAATCGCTCTCGCTGCTGGTGGCCATGATTGTAAACAATGTGAGGATGTGAGGAGCTCCACAACCCGTGACGTCACGCGCACATCGTCTGCTACTTCCGGTTAAGAGGGGACGAGTATCGTTCACCAACTCGAGTATTTCAAATATATTCCATATATATATATATATATATATATATGTATATATATATATATATATGTATATATATATATATATATATATATATGTATATATATATATATATATATATATATATATATATATATATATATATATATATATATATATATGTATATATATATATATATATATATATGTATATATACATATATATATATGTATATATATATATATGTATATATATATATATATATGTATATATACATATATATATATACATATATATATATGTATATATATATATATGTATATATATATATATATATGTATATATACATATATATATATATATATATATATATGTATGAAATACTTGACTTTCAATGAATTCTAGCTATATATATATATATATATATGTATATATATATATATTTATTCTATTATATATATAAGTAAAAGAAATAGTTGAATTTCAGACGGTACTTATCAAATACACAGTAATAAAAACACAGTTGTTGTACTAACTGTACTGTGCTGGCTGGTTATTAAAAAAAACCAACAACAACACTTACCTTTCACTATTTGAGTAACCTTTGTTCTGCCCTTTGCGTACTGGCGAGAGTCACTTTCCGTCAGGTGCACAACACCACGTAAATCGTCGGCCAATTAAAAAGCAACCCCATAACGCTATAGCCGACATTCACCAGGAGATGGCGACAGACAACAGAGAATCACTCTATTACAGACGGTGTCGCCATGGCTGTAACTTCATCGTTCTTGTTTAGTCTCCTTGTGTGTGCAGTTTTTTTTTATTAAAAATCAGTAGATGTTGTAACGTGATTGGGCAGGCTGTCCCCACTCATCTCCGCATGGAGCTGGAGGGGGCGTGAATTTCGGGAGATTTCCGGGAGAAAATTTCTCCCGGGAGGTTTTCGGGAGAGGCGCTGAATTTTGGGAGTCTCCCGGAAAATCCGGGAGGGTTGGCAAGTATGCGTCACAGGAAAATGGACGGGTGGATATAACGACGGTTAAAATCAGGCACTTTGAAGCCGTTTTTCGGGATATTGCGTGATGGGTAAAATTTTGAGAAAAAGCTACTAGGAACTGATTTTTATTGGTTGTAACCCTTCAGAAATTGTGATAATGTTCCCCTTTAAAGGCCTACTGAAAGCCACTACTAGCGACCACGCAGTCTGATAGTTTATATATCAATGATGAAATATTAACATTGCAACACATGCCAATACGGCCTTTTTAGTTGACTAAATTGCTATTTTAAATTTCCCGCCAATTTTTTGTTGAAAACGTCGCGGAATGATGACACGTGCGGGTGACGTCACGGACTGTCAGGAAATATTAGCGCTGCAACACTCGTGGCCAAAAGTTGTCTGCTTTAACTGCATAATTACACAGTATTTTGGACATCTGTGTTGCTGAATTTTTTGCAATTTGTTCATTTAATAATGGAGACGTCAAAGAAGAAAGATGTAGGTGGGAAGCGGTGTATTGCGTCTGCCTTTAGCAACACAAACACAGCCGGTGTTTCTTTGTTTGTTGTGAAGCGGAGCGGTCAAGCGAACATGTTTTCTCTACGTCAAAAGCATGTTTTTAGATGGGGAAATTGTGATATATATCTTACCGGAGAAATCATTGGATTATTCGTCGTCCTGCAGCAGCTGTTTAAAAGGCAGCTGTGAGCTTGGCTCCTCGGCTTCTCTCTGAGGCACTGCGTGTTCGCCGCAGCCATCTGACCTCTATGTATGTCTTTACAATCTTTAAAATCTCACTAAAACTCTATTAAAACAATAAGCAGATAAGGGGATCTTCCAGAATTATCCTAGTAAATGTGTCTAATTACCTCTGAAACGCTCACACTGCTGCCGCCCGGAGCCGTCGCTTTTTATTTTATTTTATTTTTTAATATTTTTTTTTCTAGTCCTTCGCTATCAATATCATCATCCACAAATCTTTCATCCTCGCTCAAATAAATGGGGAAATTGTCGTTTTCTCCGTCCGAGGAGCCCTCACCCTTGTGACGTCATCGTCTGCGACTTCCGGTACAGGCAAGGCTTTTTTTTATCAGCACCAAAAGATGAGCATTCCTCATCTGAAACGCTCACACTGCCGCCGCCCGGAGCCGTCGCTTTTTTTTCTTTTTTTTTCCTAATCCTTCACTATCAATATCCTAATTCACGAATCTTTCATTCACGCTCAAATTAATGGGGAAATTGTCGTTTTCTCGGTCCTGCTGGTGGCTCCCATTAAAAACAATGGGAATATTTGTAGAGCCCTACAACCAGTGATGTCACGCGCACATCGTCTGCTACTTCCGGTAAAGGCAGGGCTTTTCTATTAGCGACCAAAAGTTGCGAACTTTATCGTGGATGTTCTCTACTAAATCCTTTCAGCAAAAATATGGCAATATCGAGAAATGATCAAGTATGACACATAGAATGAACCTGCTATCCCCGTTTAAATAAGAAAATCTCATTTCAGTAGGACATTAAGAGGGCGTGAGGCTAAATTCTGCTGTTTGGAAAAAAAAAAAAAAAAAATGGCCCCTAGAACAGGGGTAGGGAACCTGTGGCTCTTTTGATGACTGCACCTGGCTCTCAGATAAATCTTAGCTGACATTGCTTGACGCCATAATTATGAATAATTTCGCTGGTAATCACAGTGCTCAAAATAACGTGCAAAATACAAAACATTCTCATGCATTTAAATCCATCCATCCGTTTCCTACCGCACCTGTTCAAGAAGTCGCATTAATGGTAAGAAGTATTTTATGTCACGATGGGGGGGGGAGTCGCAGTTTGCTGCTGCGGGGTCGTTCCCCCAGGAAGGCAGACGGACTACTCGGGACATGGCATTTAGGTAAAAACATGATTTCATTTAAACTAAAAAAAGATACAAACAAAAATCGCTTATAGTGGAGGCACAACTTGGGCTAAGGAACAAAGCTAACGCATAAACAGACTATGAACATAAATCAAACAAAACTTACTTGGCATGGCATGAAGCACGAAACTATGGCAAGGCATGAAACAAGTCAGCACAGGGCGACTGACTGGCAAAGACGAGCTCAAATACTGCCTTTGATTAATGCTCGGGAATGAGTAACCAAGGAAAACCAGACAAAGGAGTGGAAAAAAACAGGAACTTAAAGAGTCGAAAGGACAAACAGCACATGGCCAAACAAAAACATGATCAACAGACTTGACATTTTTTTTTATTGGTTAGCTTCAGAATAACAATGTTATTAAAAAGAATAAAAGACTTATTATACTCTAAAAATGTTGGTCTTACTTAAAAATGCACACATTTTGTTGTATTCAGTGTTAAAAAATATGATATGGCTCTCACTGAAATACATTTTGAAATATTTGGCTTTCATGGCTCTCTCAGCCAAAAAAAAGGTCCCCGACCCTTGCCCTAGAACATTGGCGCATTTTCGCTCGGGCCCTCGGAGGCAAAAAGTTAGCCCCCCCGCATCACCCTTAGCAGCGTGCTGCAGCTCGTACGTGCGACGTGGGGCGCACATCTGTGGAGTGACTCGGAGGAATGTCGGCAGGCCACAATCGAGCCCACATTGTGTGCAAAAAAAATAATAAATATATTTAAAAAAGCCCCCCCACCGCGAACATGCAACAACAGGCGCTTTGTCACGGGAGCCTCATTTGAATATTTCCGTGGGCCGCGCACCACCGCAACATGGAACAGGTGTGACGCGCGGTTGTTGTTACATGCGTGATAGTGCGTCTTTTTTCTTCCCCCCCCCCCCTACATTTTAGCTTTGCTGTTAATAACACGCCAGGCGTGGTCAGCGGGGGTGTGGAAAAAAAAAAAAAAAAATCCTACACGCCGCGTGATTCTCTACCTTGTGGGGGTCGATGCGGATCCTCTCCTCGCCTTTATGCGGGCTCTCCGGCCACAGGTGATAGCTGGAGCCGTAGTTGGGGCTCTCCTTGCTGCTGCTGCTGCTGCTGCTGCTGCTGCCGCCGCCGGTCGCGCTCGACTTGGCCGGGGGCGTTGCGCCTGGCGCGGGGGTCCTGGCGCACTTCTTGCGGTCCTGCTGGTCACCGTGCGGCCGCTGCTGCTGCTGCCGCTGCTGCGGCGGCGGCCGCTGGGAGACGACGAGCCCCGGTGCGCGCTGCTGCTGCAGCAGTGGAGCCTGGCGGGTCCTACATAGCTCCCCGGGGCCGCTGGCGCAGTAGTTGACGGGCAGGCTGCTCCCCACCAGTAGCTGCCGCTGCGCTCGCAATTGCGGGATCTGTTGCTGCTGCGTCCGCGGCTCGGCGAGAATGCAGCTTTTCTGCGAGTTTGCACGGATTCCTTCAGGGGAGGAGTCCCTGGGTGGATGACAGTGTTGCTTCTGCTGCGGCTGCCTGCGCTCTCCTCCTCCTCCCCTGCAGCGTTCCACGATGCTCGCCTGGCGGTAATTATCGCCACTCCTTGCCAGACGTTGACAATCCCCGGGAAAGGAGGTTGGCGGCGGCGGTAGCGGCGGCGGCGGCGGAATAAGCGCGGGGGAGGGCTGCGGTGCGGGGAGAGGACGCTGCTTTTGTGAATGGTTGGTGGAAAAGCTGCAGTGGCAGCTGGGAAAAAGAGGCTGGGAGCCGGCCGGGGCCCAGGGGTCCTGCTGCTGCGCGCCCGCTGGAAACGGCGTTTCCCCGCGCCGCGCGGGCTGACTCAGGCAGGGGAGCTCCTGGAGGCTCCGGCGGTGCGCGTCGCACTCTCGCTGCTGCTGGGAGGAGGGCGGGGGCGGCAGGCTGAAAACAGGCGCGTCTGGCTCGCCGCTCGCTGCCGTCTGCTGGGGGGTCTGATGCTGCTGCTGCTGCTGATGCTGATGCTGATGCTGTTGATGCTGATGGACAGCCCCCGCGCACCGATGCCGCATCCCCCTAATCGCCGAGTCTCGCTGCGGTCGCTCCTCTGCCGTGCACAACAGCTCCGACGCCCGCTCATCGCGACCAGCCCTCGTGTCATTGGGCGGCTCTGCCTTAAAACGTCACACTTCTTGCCAAAACGCCGCCTTCGCCCCCCCGGAGAGGAGAGCTCCGTCCGTGCCCTAGTATGTGCACACAGGTTGCAGCGGATCCATCACTACGGGCCGGTGGGGCCCCCGTGGAGAGGGGACCGTTTTGGGGCTGGGGGTTCGCTTTGAATCCCGCTCTCTTCAACACACTTTTTTTTGGACAATGTTGCCATAAGCAGCGTGAGAAATGACTTTTACTGCCAGGTCAGCGCAGGCCTGTCAAACATAAACATGTCCCCACACCTTCAATGTCAACACCAACAAAGCACTTGGACGACATGCATGTGCATCCTGCTCTTTTTTTGCTGCAAATTTTTACAACAAATTTCTGCAAAAAAGTGATAATATATCAGTCTATCACTTTTTGCATTCATGTTTTGCTGTTTGTTAAAATTTTCAATCAATCAATCAATCAAAGTTTACTTATATAGCCCTAAATCACGAGTGTCTCAAAGGGCTGCACAAGCCACAACAATCTGGGCTCAGATCCCACATCAGGCCAAGGAAAAACTCAACCCCAATGGGATTACGCTCCTCGTCTTGTAAAAGATGAGGAGCGATGTTCATATGTTGTTAATATTCAGTGTTTTATCGTTCATAGTTAATATTGTAAATCCCACTTTCTTTATTTTCATGTACATTTTGGGTGTCTCGTTCAGTAAAAAACTGTAAAATTCCATTCCATTTTTTTTATGTGGTCCACGACGGGATCCGATAGATCCACTTTTTGGTCGATGTTGCCATAAGCAGCGTGAGAAATGACTTTTACTGCCAGGTCAGCACAGGCCTGTCAAACATAAACATGTCCCCACACCTTCAATGTCACCACTTGCAAAAAAAAAAAGAAAGAAACATGGGCGACATGCATGTGCATCCTGCTCGTTTTTTGCTGCAAGTTTTTACAACAAGTTTCTGCAAAAAAGTGATAATATATCAGTCTTTATAACTTTTTGCATTCATATTTTGCTGGTTGTTACATTTTCCGATCAATCAATCAATCAAAGTTTACTTACATAGCCCTAAATCACGAGTGTCTCAAAGGGCTGCACAAGCCACGATGACATCTTGGGCTCAGATCCCACATCAAGGCAAGGAAAAACTCAACCCCAATGGGATTACGCTCTTCGTCTTGTAAAAGTTGAGGAGCAATGTTCATATGTCACCACCAACAAAGCACATTTTCCGATCAATCAATCCATCAAAGTATACTTATATAGCCCTAAATCACCAGTGTCTCAAAGGGCTACCCAAGCCACGACGACATCTTGGGCTCAGATCCCACATCAAGGCAAGGAAAAACTCAACCCCAATGGGATTACGCTCTTCGTCTTGTAAAAGTTGAGGAGCAATGTTCATATGTTGTTAATATTCAGTGTTTTATCGTTCATAGTTAATATTGTACATCCCACTTTCTTTATTTTCATGTACATTTTGGGTTTCTCAATCAGCAAAAAAACGTGAAATTCCATTCCGTTCTTTTTTTTTTTTTTTTTTGAGGTGGTCCACGACGGAATCCCATAGATCCCCTTTTTGGTCAATGTTGCCATAAGCAGCTTGAGGAATGACTTTTACTGCCAGGTCAGCACAGGCCTGTCAAACATAAACATGTCACCACTTGCAAAAAAAAAAGAAAAAGAAACATGGACAACATGCATGTGCATCCTGCTCTTTTTTGTTGCAAATTTGGACAAAGAATTTCTGCAAAAAAGTGATAATATATCAGTCTTTATCACATTTTGCATTCATATTTCGCTGTTTGTTACATTTTTCAATCAATAAATCCATCGAGGTTTACTCATATAGCCCTAAATCACCAGTGTCTCAAAGGGCTGCACAAACCACAACAATCTGAGCTCAGATCCCACATCAAGGCAAGGAAAAACCCAATAGGATTACGCTCTTCGACATTCATATGTTGTTAATATTCAGTGTTTTATCATTCATAGTTAATATTGCACATCCCACTTTCTTTATTTTCATGTACATTTTGGGTTTCTCAATCAGCAAAAAAACTTAAAATTCCATTCCGTTTTTTTTTTTTCCTTTGTTTTTTGAGGTGGTCCACGACGGGATCCGATAGATCCACTTTTTGGTCAATGTTGCCATAAGCAGCTTGAGGAATGAATTTTACTGCCATGTCAGCACAGGCCTGTCAAGCACAAACAAAGCACTTGCAAAACAAAAAAAAGAGATGCATGTGCATCCTGCTCTTTAATCATTGAGAAGAACAACCCCGGTTTTGTATTACCGTGTAAAAAAAAAATAAAAAGGTAAGAAAAGGGTTACTTTTACCAAATTAAAAATGGCCGAGAGCCGCACTCCCCTTTACAACAGACCTGGGCAAAATACGGCACAAATTAGGGTTTTCAGTCCAACCCGCCGGACTTTCTACATCATTTTTGCCCCCTTATGATGTGCAATGCTGGTTTTAAATGATCGTAAGTCTTGAACTATAGAAAGTATTTCAATGGTCGAAATATTCGCTTTTGGGTGTTTCAGGAGTTTTTACAGGAATTTTTACAACAAATTTCTGCAAAAAAGTGATAATATATCATGTTTATCACATTTTGCATTCATATTTTGCTGTTTGTTACATTTTCCAATCAATCAATCCATCAAAGTTTACTTTGATGGATTGATTGTCTCAAAGGGCTGCACAAGCCACGAGAATCTGGGCTCAGATCCCACATCAAGGCAAGGAAAAACTCAACTTCAACGGGATTACGCTACTCGTCTTGTAAAAGATGAGGAGCAATGTTCATATGTTGTTAATATTCAGTGTTTTATCGTTCATAGTTGATATTGTAAATCCCACTTTCTTTATTTCCATGTACATTTTGGGTGTCTCATTCAGCAAAAAAACGTAACATTCCATTCCGTTCTTTTTTTTTTTTTTTTTTTTAGGTGGTCCACGACGGGATCCGATAGATCCACTTTTTGGTCAATGTTGCCATAAGCAGCGTGAGAAATGACTTTTACTGCCAGGTCAGCACAGGCCTGTCAAACATAAACATGTCCCCACACCTTCAATGTCACCACCAACAAAGCACTTGCAAAAAAAACACACAAAAAAGAAACATGGACGACATGCATGTGCATCCTGCTCTTTAATCATTGAGAAGAACAACCCCGGTTTTGTTGCAAATTTTTACAACAAATTTAAGCAAAAAAAAGTGGTGATACATC
>NC_084624.1:10504343-10566709 GCF_033978795.1 Nerophis ophidion | reverse complement strand
GTCCTGCAGCAGCTGTTTAAAAGGCAGCTGTGAGCTTGGCTCCCCGGCTTCTCTCTGAGACACTGCGTGTTCGCCGCAGCCATCTGACCTCTATGTATGTCTTTACAATCTTTAAAATCTCACTAAAACTCTATTAAAACAATAAGCAGATAAGGGGATCTTCCAGAATTATCCTAGTAAATGTGTCTAATTACCTCTGAAACGCTCACACTGCTGCCGCCCGGAGCCGTCGCTTTTTATTTTATTTTATTTTTTAATTTTTTTTTTCTAGTCCTTCGCTATCAATATCATCATCCACAAATCTTTCATCCTCGCTCAAATAAATGGGGAAATTGTCGTTTTCTCCGTCCGAGGAGCCCTCACCCTTGTGACGTCATCGTCTGCGACTTCCGGTACAGGCAAGGCTTTTTTTTATCAGCACCAAAGATGAGCATTCCTCATCTGAAACGCTCACACTGCCGCCGCCCGGAGCCGTCGCTTTTTTTTCTCTTTTTTTTTCTTTTTTTTTTCTAATCCTTCACTATCAATATCCTAATTCACGAATCTTTCATTCACGCTCAAATTAATGGGGAAATTGTCGTTTTCTCGGTCCTGCTGGTGGCTCCCATTAAAAACAATGGGAATATTTGTAGAGCCCTACAACCAGTGATGTCACGCGCACATCGTCTGCTACTTCCGGTAAAGGCAGGGCTTTTCTATTAGCGACCAAAAGTTGCGAACTTTATCGTGGATGTTCTCTACTAAATCCTTTCAGCAAAAATATGGCAATATCGAGAAATGATCAAGTATGACACATAGAATGAACCTGCTATCCCCGTTTAAATAAGAAAATCTCATTTCAGTAGGACATTAAGAGGGCGTGAGGCTAAATTCTGCTGTTTGGAAGAAAAAAAAAAAAAATTGGCCCCTAGAACAGGGGTAGGGAACCTGTGGCTCTTTTGATGACTGCACCTGGCTCTCAGATAAATCTTAGCTGACATTGCTTAACGCCATAATTATGAATAATTTCGCTGGTAATCACAGTGCTCAAAATAACGTGCAAAATACAAAACATTCTCATGCATTTAAATCCATCCATCCGTTTCCTACCGCACCTGTTCAAGAAGTCGCATTAATGGTAAGAAGTATTTTATGTCACGATGGGGGGGGGGTCGCAGTTTGCTGCTGCGGGGTCGTTCCCCCAGGAAGGCAGACGGACTACTCGGGACATGGCATTTAGGTAAAAACATGATTTAATTTAAACTAAAAAAAGATACAAACAAAAATCGCTTATAGTGGAGGCACAACTTGGGCTAAGGAACAAAGCTAACGCATAAACAGACTATGAACATAAATCAAACAAAACTTACTTGGCATGGCATGAAGCACGAAACTATGGCAAGGCATGAAACAAGTCAGCACAGGGCGACTGACTGGCAAAGACGAGCTCAAATACTGCCTTTGATTAATGCTCGGGAATGAGTAACCAAGGAAAACCAGACAAAGGAGTGGAAAAAAACAGGAACTTAAAGAGTCGAAAGGACAAACAGCACATGGCCAAACAAAAACATGATCAACAGACATGACATTTTTTTTTATTGGTTAGCTTCAGAATAACAATGTTATTAAAAAGAATAAAAGACTTATTATACTCTAAAAATGTTGGTCTTACTTAAAAATGCACACATTTAGTTGTATTCAGTGTTAAAAAATATGATATGGCTCTCACTGAAATACATTTTGAAATATTTGGCTTTCATGGCTCTCTCAGCCAAAAAAAAGGTCCCCGACCCTTGCCCTAGAACATTGGCGCATTTTCGCTCGGGCCCTCGGAGGCAAAAAGTTAGCCCCCCGCATCACCCTTAGCAGCGTGCTGCAGCTCGTACGTGCGACGTGGGGCGCACATCTGTGGAGTGACTCGGAGGAATGTCGGCAGGCCACAATCGAGCCCACATTGTGTGCAAAAAAAATAATAAATATATTTAAAAAGCCCCCCCACCGCGAACATGCAACAACAGGCGCTTTGTCACGGGAGCCTCATTTGAATATTTCCGTGGGCCGCGCACCACCGCAACATGGAACAGGTGTGACGCGCGGTTGTTGTTACATGCGTGATAGTGCGTCTTTTTTCTTCCCCCCCCCCCCCCCCCCCCCCCCCCCCCCCCCACATTTTAGCTTTGCTGTAAATAACACGCCAGGCGTGGTCAGCGGGGGTGTGGGAAAAAAATAAAATAAAATCCTACACGCCGCGTGATTCTCTACCTTGTGGGGGTCGATGCGGATCCTCTCCTCGCCTTTATGCGGGCTCTCCGGCCACAGGTGATAGCTGGAGCCGTAGTTGGGGCTCTCCTTGCTGCTGCTGCTGCTGCTGCTGCTGCTGCCGCCGCCGGTCGCGCTCGACTTGGCCGGGGGCGTTGCGCCTGGCGCGGGGGTCCTGGCGCACTTCTTGCGGTCCTGCTGGTCACCGTGCGGCCGCTGCTGCTGCTGCCGCTGCTGCGGCGGCGGCCGCTGGGAGACGACGAGCCCCGGTGCGCGCTGCTGCTGCAGCAGTGGAACCTGGCGGGTCCTACATAGCTCCCCGGGGCCGCTGGCGCAGTAGTTGACGGGCAGGCTGCTCCCCACCAGTAGCTGCCGCTGCGCTCGCAATTGCGGGATCTGTTGCTGCTGCGTCCGCGGCTCGGCGAGAATGCAGCTTTTCTGCGAGTTTGCACGGATTCCTTCAGGGGAGGAGTCCCTGGGTGGATGACAGTGTTGCTTCTGCTGCGGCTGCCTGCGCTCTCCTCCTCCTCCCCTGCAGCGTTCCACGATGCTCGCCTGGCGGTAATTATCGCCACTCCTTGCCAGACGTTGACAATCCCCGGGAAAGGAGGTTGGCGGCGGCGGTAGCGGCGGCGGCGGCGGAATAGGCGCGGGGGAGGGCTGCGGTGCGGGGAGAGGACGCTGCTTTTGTGAATGGTTGGTGGAAAAGCTGCAGTGGCAGCTGGGAAAAAGAGGCTGGGAGCCGGCCGGGGCCCAGGGGTCCTGCTGCTGCGCGCCCGCTGGAAACGGCGTTTCCCCGCGCCGCGCGGGCTGACTCAGGCAGGGGAGCTCCTGGAGGCTCCGGCGGTGCGCGTCGCACTCTCGCTGCTGCTGGGAGGAGGGCGGGGGCGGCAGGCTGAAAACAGGCGCGTCTGGCTCGCCGCTCGCTGCCGTCTGCTGGGGGGTCTGATGCTGCTGCTGATGCTGATGCTGTTGATGCTGATGGACAGCCCCCGCGCACCGATGCCGCATCCCCCTGATCGCCGAGTCTCGCTGCGGTCGCTCCTCTGCCGTGCACAACAGCTCCGACGCCCGCTCATCGCGACCAGCCCTCGTGTCATTGGGCGGCTCTGCCTTAAAACGTCACACTTCTTGCCAAAACGCCGCCTTCGCCCCCCCGGAGAGGAGAGCTCCGTCCGTGCCCTAGTATGTGCACACAGGTTGCAGCGGATCCATCACTCCGGGCCGGTGGGGCCCCCGTGGAGAGGGGACTGGGGGTTCGCTTTGAATCCCGCTCTCTTCAACACACTTTTTTTTGGACAATGTTGCCATAAGCAGCGTGAGAAATGACTTTTACTGCCAGGTCAGCACAGGCCTGTCAAACATAAACATGTCCCTACACCTTCAATGTCAACACCAACAAAGCACTTGGACGACATGCATGTGCATCCTGCTCTTTTTTTGTTGCAAATTTTTACAACAAATTTCTGCAAAAAAGTGATAATATATCAGTCTATCACTTTTTGCATTCATGTTTTGCTGTTTGTTAAATTTTTCAATCAATCAATCAATCAAAGTTTACTTATATAGCCCTAAATCAAGAGTGTCTCAAAGGGCTGCCCAAGCCACGACGACATCTTGGGCTCAGATCCCACATCAAGGCAAGGAAAAACTCAACCCCAATGGGATTACGCTCTTCGTCTTGTAAAAGATGAGGAGCGATGTTCATATGTTGTTAATATTCAGTGTTTTATCGTTCATAGTTAATATTGTAAATCCCACTTTCTTTATTTTCATGTACATTTTGGGTGTCTCGTTCAGTAAAAAACTGTAAAATTCCATTCCATTTTTTTTATGTGGTCCACGACGGGATCCGATAGATCCACTTTTTGGTCAATGTTGCCATAAGCAGCGTGAGAAATGACTTTTACTGCCAGGTCAGCACAGGCCTGTCAAACATAAACATGTCCCCACACCTTCAATGTCACCACTTGCAAAAAAAAAAAAAGAAACATGGACGACATGCATGTGCATCCTGCTCGTTTTTTGCTGCAAGTTTTTACAACAAGTTTCTGCAAAAAAGTGATAATATATCAGTCTTTATAACTTTTTGCATTCATATTTTGCTGGTTGTTACATTTTCCGATCAATCAATCAATCAAAGTTTACTTACATAGCCCTAAATCACGAGTGTCTCAAAGGGCTGCACAAGCCACGATGACATCTTGGGCTCAGATCCCACATCAAGGCAAGGAAAAACTCCACCCCAACGGATTACGCTTCTCGTCTTGTAAAAGATGAGGAGCGATGTTCATATGTTGTTAATATTCAGTGTTTTATCGTTCATAGTTAATATTGTAAATCCCACTTTCTTTATTTTCATGTACATTCTGGGTGTCTCATTCAGCAAAAACATGTAAAATTCCATTCCGTTTTTTTTGAGGTGGCCCACGACGGGATCCGATAGATCCACTTTTTGGTCGATGTTGCCATAAGCAGCGTGAGAAATGACTTTTACTGCCAGGTCAGCACAGGCCTGTCAAACATAAACATGTCCCCACACCTTCAATGTCACCACCAACAAAGCACATTTTCCGATCAATCAATCCATCAAAGTTTACTTATATAGCCCTAAATCCCCAGTGTCTCAAAGGGCTACCCAAGCCACGAGGACATCTTGGGCTCAGATCCCACATCAAGGCAAGGAAAAACTCAACCCCAATGGGATTACGCTCTTCGTCTTGTAAAAGTTGAGGAGCAATGTTCATATGTTGTTAATATTCAGTGTTTTATCGTTCATAGTTAATATTGTACATCCCACTTTCTTTATTTTCATGTACATTTTGGGTTTCTCAATCAGCAAAAAAACGTGAAATTCCATTCCGTACTTTTTTTTTTTTTTTTGAGGTGGTCCACGACGGAATCCCATAGATCCCCTTTTTGGTCAATGTTGCCATAAGCAGCTTGAGGAATGACTTTTACTGCCAGGTCAGCACAGGCCTGTCAAACATAAACATGTCACCACTTGCAAAAAAAAAGGAAAAAGAAACATGGACAACATGCATGTGCATCCTGCTCTTTTTTGTTGCAAATTTGGACAAAGAATTTCTGCAAAAAAGTGATAATATATCAGTCTTTATCACATTTTGCATTCATATTTCGCTGTTTGTTACATTTTTCAATCAATAAATCCATCGAGGTTTACTCATATAGCCCTAAATCACCAGTGTCTCAAAGGGCTGCACAAACCACAACAATCTGAGCTCAGATCCCACATCAAGGCAAGGAAAAACCCAATAGGATTACGCTCTTCGACGTTCATATGTTGTTAATATTCAGTGTTTTATCATTCATAGTTAATATTGCACATCCCACTTTCTTTATTTTCATGTACATTTTGGGTTTCTCAATCAGCAAAAAAACTTAAAATTCCATTCCGGTTTTTTTTTTTCCTTTGTTTTTTTGAGGTGGTCCACGACGGGATCCGATAGATCCACTTTTTGGTCAATGTTGCCATAAGAAGCTTGAGGAATGAATTTTACTGCCATGTCAGCACAGGCCTGTCAAGCACAAACAAAGCACTTGCAAAAAAAAAAAAGAGATGCATGTGCATCCTGCTCTTTAATCATTGAGAAGAACAACCCCGGTTTTGTATTACCGTGTAAAAAAAAAATAAAAAGGTAAGAAAAGGGTTACTTTTACCAAATTAAAAATGGCCGAGAGCCGCACTGCCCTTTACAACAGACCTGGGCAAAATACGGCACAAATTAAGGTTTTCAGTCCAACCCGCCGGACTTTCTACATCATTTTTGCCCCCTTATGATGTGCAGTGCTGGTTTTAAATGATCGTAAGTCTTGAACTATAGAAAGTATTTCAATGGTCGAAATATTCGCTTTTGGGTGTTTCAGGAGTTTTTACAGGAATTTTTACAACAAATTTCTGCAAAAAAGTGATAATATATCATGTTTATCACATTTTGCATTCATATTTTGCTGTTTGTTACATTTTCCAATCAATCAATCCATCAAAGTTTACTTTGATGGATTGATTTTCTCAAAGGGCTGCACAAGCCACGAGAATCTGGGCTCAGATCCCACATCAAGGCAAGGAAAAACTCAACTTCAACGGGATTACGCTACTCGTCTTGTAAAAGATGAGGAGCAATGTTCATATGTTGTTAATATTCAGTGTTTTATCGTTCATAGTTAATATTGTAAATCCCACTTTCTTTATTTCCATGTACATTTTGGGTGTCTCATTCAGCAAAAAAACGTAACATTCCATTCCGTTCTTTTTTTTTTTTTTTTTTTTTAGGTGGTCCACGACGGGATCCGATAGATCCACTTTTTGGTCAATGTTGCCATAAGCAGCGTGAGAAATGACTTTTACTGCCAGGTCAGCACAGGCCTGTCAAACATAAACATGTCCCCACACCTTCAATGTCACCACCAACAAAGCACTTGCAAAAAAAACACACAAAAAAGAAACATGGACGACATGCATGTGCATCCTGCTCTTTAATCATTGAGAAGAACAACCCCGGTTTTGTTGCAAATTTTTACAACAAATTTAAGCAAAAAAAAGTGGTGATACATCGGTGTTTATCACATTTTGCATTCATATTTTGCTGTTTGTTACATTTTCCGATCAATCAATCCATCAAAGTTTACCTATATAGCCCTAAATCACCAGTGTCTCAAAGGGCTGCACAAGCCACAACAACATCTTGGGCTCAGATCCCACATCAGGGCAAGGAAAAACCCAATAGGATTACGCTCCTCGACTTATGATGTGCAGTGCTGGTTTTAAATGATCGTAAATCTTGAACTATAGAAAGTATTTTAATGGTCGAAATCTTCGCCTTTGGGTGTTTTAGGAGTTTAGGAATTTACAGGAATTTTTACAACAAATTTCTGCAAAAAAGTGATAATATATCATGTTTATCACATTTTGCATTCATATTTTGCTGTTTGTTACGTTTTCCAATCAATCAATCCATCAAAGTTTACTTATATAGCCCTAAATCACGAGTGTCTCAAAGGGCTGCACAAGCCACGACGACATCTTGGGCTCAGATCCCACATCAAGGCAAAGAAAAACTCAACCCCAATGGGATTACGCTCCTCGTCTTGTAAAAGATGAGGAGCGATGTTCATATGTTGTTAATATTCCGTGTTTTATCGTTCATAGTTAATATTGTACATCCCACTTTCTTTATTTTCATGTACAAACCCTGTTTCCATATGAGTTAGAAAATTGTATTAGATGTAAATATAAACGGAATAAAAATATTGCAAATCATATTCAACCCATATTCAGTTGAATATGCTACAAAGACAACATATTTGATGTTCAAACTGATCAAAAGAAAATATTTTGCAAATAATCATTAACTTTAGAATTTGATGCCAGCAACACGTGCCAAAGAAGTTGGGAAAGGTGGCAATAAATACTGATAAAGTTGAGGAATGCTCATCAAACACTTATTTGGAACATCCCACAGGTGTGCAGGCTAATTGGGAACAGGTGGGTGCCATGATTGGGTATAAAAACAGCTCCCCAAAAAATGCTCCGTCTTTCACAAGAAAGGATGGGGCGAGGTACACCCCTTTGTCCACAACTGCGTGAGCAAATAGTCAAACAGTTTAAGAACAACGTTTCTCAAAGTGCAATTGCAAGAAATTTAGGGATTTCAACATCTACGCTCCATGATATCATCAAAAGGTTCAGAGAATCTGGAGAAATCACTCCACATAAGCGACATGGCCGGAAACCGACATTGAATGACCGTGACCTTCCATCCCTCAGACGCCACTGTATCAAAAACCGACATCAATCTCTAAAGGATATCACCACATGGGCTCAGGAACACTTCAGAAAACCACTGTCACTAAATACAGTTTGTCGCTACATCTGTAAGTGCAAGTTAAAGCTCTACTATGCAAAGCGAAAGCCATTTATCAACAACATCCAGAAACACCACCGGCTTCTCTGGGCCCGAGATCATCTAAGATGGACTGATGCAAAGTGGAAAAGTGTTCTGTGGTCTGACGAGTCCACATTTCAAATTGTTTTTGGAAATATTTGACATTGTGTCATCCGGACCAAAGGGGAAGCCAACCATCCAGACTGTTATCGACGCATAGTTCAAAAGCCAGCATCTGTGATGGTATGGGGGTGCATTAGTGCTCAAGGCATGGGTAACTTACACATCTGTGAAGGCACCATTAATGCTGAAAGGTACATACAGGTTTTGGAACAACATGTGCTGCCATCTAAGCGCTGTCTTTTTCATGGACGCCCCTGCTTATTCCAACAAGACAATGCCAAGCCACATTCAGCACGTGTTACAACAGCGTGGCTTTGTAAAAAAAGAGTGCCGCTACTTTCCCGGCCCGCCTGCAGTCCAGACCTGTCTTCCATGGAAAATGTGTGGCGCATTATGAAGCGTAAAATACGACAGCGGAGACCCCGGACTGTTGAAGGACTGAAGCTCTACATAAAACAAGAATGGGAAAGAATTCCACTTTCAAAGCTTCAACAATTAGTTTCCTCAGTTCCCAAACGTTTATTGAGTGTTGTTAAAAGAAAAGGTGATGTAACACAGTGGTGAACATGCCCTTTCCCAACTACTTTGGCATGTGTGCAGCTATGAAATTCTAAGTTAATTATTATTTGCAAAAAAAAAAAAAGTTTATGAGTTCAAACATCAAATATGTTGTCTTTGTAGCATATTCAACTGAATATGGGTTGAAAAGGATTTGCAAATCATTGTATTCCGTTTATATTTACATCTAACACAATTTCCCAACTCATATGGAAACAGGGTTTGTACATTTTGGGTGTCTCAGTCAGTAAAAAAAATGTAAAATTCCATTCCGTTTTTTTTTCTTTTTTTGAGGTGGTCCACGACGGGATCCGATAGATCCACTTTTTTGGTCAATGTTGCCATAAGCAGCGTGAGAAATGACTTTTACTGCCATGTCAGCACAGGCCTGTCAAACATAAACATGTCCCCACACCTTCAATGTCACCACCAACAAAGCGACATATATGTGCATCCTGCTCTTGAATAATTAAGAAGAGTAACCCTGGTTTTAAATTACCGTGTAAAAAACACTTAAAGTGGGGGTCTACGTTAAAAACCTGTTTTTTTTCTGAAAGTTACTTTATTTTATTTAAGAATTATTTAAGATTTTCAATGTTTACAACGCATATACAGCAGTATGCATCGAAATATTGGCAATGTAAATGTCCACAAAACATCACAAACAACAGGGGGGAGGAGACAACAAGAAGACACATTCCAATAACAAACTAACTTAACAGTCAGTGGAGGAAAAAAAAAGTATTTAGTCAGCCACCGATTGTGCAAGTTCTCCCACTTAAAATGATGACAGAGGTCTGTAATTTTCATCATAGGTACACTTCAACTGTGAGAGACAGAATGGGAAAAAAAAAAATTCACATTGTTGGAATTTTAAAGAATTTATTTGTAAATTATGTTGGGAAATAAGTATTTGGTTAACCATTCAAAGCTCTCACTGATGGAAGGAGGTTTTGGCTCAAAATCTCACGATACATGGCCCCATTCATTCTTTCCTTAACACGGATCAATCGTCCTGTCCCCTTAGCAGAAAAACAGCCCAAAAGCATGATGTTTCCACCCCCATGCTTCACAGTAGGTGTGGTGTTCATGGGATGCAACTCAGTATTCTTCTTCCTCCAAACACCACGAGTTGAGTTTATACCAAAAAGTTCTATTTTGGTTTCATCTGACCACATGACATTGTCCCAATCCTCTGCTGTATCATCCATGTATCCATTTTGGTATAAACTCAACTCGTCGTGTTTGGAGGAAGAAGAATACTGAGTTGCATCCCAAGAACACCATACCTACTGTGAAGCATGGGGGTGGAAACATCATGCTTTGGGGCTGTTTTTCTGCTAAGGGGACAGGACGATTGATCCGTGTTAAGGAAAGACTGAATGGGGCCATGTATCGTGAGATTTTGAGCCAAAACCTCCTCCAACAGTGAGAGCTTTAAATGGTTGACCAAATACTTATTTTCCAAAATAATTTACATATAAATTCTTTAAAATTCCTACAATGTGAATTCATGGATTTTTTTCCTACATTCTGTCTCTCACAGTTGAAGTGTGCCTATGATGAAAATTACAGACCTCTGTCATCATTTGAAGTGGGAGAACTTGCACAATCGCTGGCTGACTAAATACTTTTTTGCCCCACTGTATATGCGTACCGTATTTCCTTGAATAGCCGCCGGGTATATAGTATGCGCCTGCCTAGAATTACTGCCGGGTCTAACTCGTTTCGCAAAATAATTAGCACATGCTTACTATTACTGCCGACTCAGGATTATTGCCTGGTCAAACTCGTTTCGCAAAATATAATTTTTATTAGCGAATGCCTAGAATTTCCTCCGGGTCAAACTCGTCACGTCACGAGTGACACTTCACCTGTCATCATTTTCAAAATGGAGGAGGCTGATTTCAATAATTTGAAATCGCATAAAGGGAAGTAGGTTAAGAGCTATTCAGTAGGATTTAAAGTCCAAGCTATTGAATATGCCAAAAAGAACAGTAAGCAGCTATGTTTTATTAATATACCGTAGCTGCGTGTGTCAAATATGAGTCATTAAATGACTCCCGCCTCCTGGAGGTAGAGGGCGCTAATGATCCTTCTTGCGACTACTCGGCTGCAGAAGAAGTGAAAACAAGCAGCAAGAGTGAGCAGCGATCGTTTATTTTTTCCTCCCGCTTGCACTTTTAACATGGAAGATTACATATCTAAATTAAAACAGTTTTCTAAACTGGACTTTCAATCGAAGCAGGAGGTAATAAAGGAAGATCTCCATCGAGACAGAGAGACTTTTCAAACTGAAGAACGATAAGGAAGACTTCTTTAAACAAGTTATTGATGCTTTTAATCAGAAGGAGCTGCACATAAACTTAATTTATAAGTAAAGGTAAGACCATAATAACGTTTTTGTTATTAAATGTGTTTTTCATGATGGTATCCTTACATCACACTCAAATGTATAAGCGTAGGCCTAAATTTACCGCATGCCTTTGGTAAACGCCGTAGTGAGAAGAGGTTTTTAATTAATTAGCGCCCCGGCGGCAATTCAAGGAAATACGGTAGTTATTTAGTCAATATTTAGTGTTTTATCCTTCATAGAAAGAAATAAAAAATGCCACTATGTGTTTTAAGGCGGTCTGTCATAAGGTTTTTAGTATTCATCCATCCATCCATTTACTACCGCTTATTTCGTTTGGGGTGGCGGGGGGCGCTGGTGCCTATCTCAGCTCAAATCGGGCGGAAGGCAGTGTACACCCTGGACAAGTCGCCACCTCATCGCAGGGCCAATATTTGTAGCATTCAATCAGACATTATTGTGAGGTTTTGTATTAGTGATCCTAAAAATAGATATACCGGCCCCCAGGAACATTTTTTTCTCTAAATGTGGCCCCCGAGTCAAAATTAATTCCCAGGCCTGATCTAGATGATTATTCCCTGGTAATATGTGTGATTTTTTTCTGCTTTCCCAGTTTGTTTGTTTGTCTTTTTCACCACCAAACTCTTTTTGTTCTGTTCGTCTGTTTCTTACGTGCTCTTTTCACGTGCAGCTACAAACCCCGTTTCTATACGAGTTGGGAATTTGTGTTATATTTAAATATAAACGGAATACAATGTCTCATTTGCACCCCCGGTGGTCAAAATGAGGGTGGTCCCAAAAAGGAGGGATTTTTCTAATTGACTGTATGTCAGTTTTAAAAGTGCTCCCCCTCTGGTCAACATGTGAAATAGCAAGTGTGTGTAAAAATTTGAAGTGCTCGCCCTCTGGTCAACATATGAAATAACAAGTGTGTGTAACACATTAAAATGTGCGCCCTTTGGCCAAAATTAATTAAAAAAAATTGTATATAGAGCATACTGTAATAACTTGAAGTAAACAATAAACATTAAAAATAAAAATAAAAATACAAATTAAAATACAAACCCCGTTTCCATATGAGTTGGGAAATTGTGAAGTGAATTATATTCATATAGCGCTTTTCTCAAGTGACTCAAAGCGCTTTACATAGTGAAACCCAATATCTAAGTTACATTTAAACCAGTGTGGGTGGCACTGGGAGCAGGTGGGTAAAGTGCCTTGCCCAAGGACACAATGGCAGTGACTAGGATGGCGGAAGCGGGAATCGAACCTGCAACCCTCAAGTTGCTGGCACGGCCACTCTACCAACCGAGCTATGCTGCCCCAATTGTGTTAGATGTAAATATAAACAGAATACAATGATTTGCCAATCATTTTCAACCCATATTCAGTTGAATATGCTACAAAGACAACATATTTGATGTTCAAACTGATAAACTTTTTTTGTTGTTGTTGCAAATAATCATTAACTTTGGAATTTGATGCCAGCAACATGTGACAAAGAAGTTGGGAAAGGTGGCAATAAATACTGATCAAATTGGGGGATGCTTATCAAACACTTATTTGGAACATCCCACAGGTGTGCAGGCTAATTGGGAACAGGTGGGTGCCATGATTGGGTATAAAAACAGCTTCCCAAAAAATGTGTGGCGCATTATGAAGCGTAAAATACCACAGCGGAGACCCCGGACTGTTGAACGACTGAAGCTCTACATAAAACAAGAATCGGAAAAAATTCCACTTTCAAAGCTTCAACAATTAGTTTCCTCAGTTCCCAAACGTTTATTGAGTGTTGTTAAAAGAAAAGGTGATGTAACACAGTGGTGAACATGCCCTTTCCCAACTACTTTGGCACGTGTTGCAGCCATGAAATTCTAAGTTAATTATTATTTGCAAAAAACATCCATCCTTCCGTTTTCTACCGCTTATTCCCTTTTGGGGTCGCGGGGGGCGCCGGCGCCTATCTCAGCTACAATCGGGCGGAAGGCGGGGTACACCCTGTACAAGTCGCCACCTCATCGCAGGGCCAACACAGATAGACAGACAACATTCACACTCACATTCACACACTAGGGCCAATTTAGTGTTGCCAATCAACCTATCCCCAGGTGCATGTTTTTTGGAGGTGGGAGGAAGCCGGAGTACCCGGAGGGAACCCACGCATTCACGGGGAGAACATGCAAACTCCACACAGAAAGATCCCGAGCCTGGATTTGAACCCAGGACTGCAGGAACTTCGTATTGTGAGGCAGACGCACTAACCCCTCTGCCACCGTGAAGCCCTTGCAAAAAACAAAGAACATCAAATATGTTGTCTTTGTAGTGCATTCAACTGAATATGGGTTGAAAATGATTTGCAAATCATTGTATTCTGTTTATATTTACATCTAACACAATTTCCCAACTCATATGGAAACGGGGTTTTTGTACTTGCCGCTTCATGTGCGTCTGCCGGTAAATGCCTGCTTCTTATCGACGTCATCTGTTTTGAGGCCGCAGGGGCGTCATCCACTGCAAACACATTATCGATATTGGTATCGCACTCGCAGCCCCGATGCGTCATGATCGCGGCGTGTCTGCAAGGCGGCACTTGTGCTTGTGAGTGGCGGGTTTGATTGATTGATTTGCAACTTTTATTAGTAGATTGCAGAGTACAGTACATATTCCGTACAATTGACCACTAAATGGTAACACCCGGATACGTTTTTCAACTTGTTTAAGTCGGGGTCCACGTTAATCAATTCAAGCAAAATGTGGGCTCGGTCCAGTCAGGGAAAGAGTGTTTGTTTAAGTTGTAAAGTCGGGATTTAATTATTCATGCGGAAACAGTAACATTGCTGCCCAAACTAACAAATGAAACTCCATCTTGCCAAGAAAGTCACACAGGTCACGGGCAGCCAATTACTTAATGAAAATGATCAGGTTTCTAATGCAGCCCTGGCTTAGGGCTCCGGATTCCTGGAGGCTATAAAACAGAGTGGACCTCAGCTTTCTTCCAGCGCCAAGGCAACGTGTGCCACCACTGCAGTCTTTGGAACCCCTCACGGCCCAGGCCAGCTCCGCAAATGTGAAATACAAAACCCCGTGTCCGTTTGAGTTGGGAAATTGTGTTACATGTAAATATAAACGGAATACAATGATTTGCAAATCCTTTTCAACCCATATTCAGTTGAATATGCTACAAAGACAACATATTTAATGTTCAAACTGATAAACTTTGTTTTTTTTTGCAAATAATAATTAACTTAGAATTTCAAGGCTGCAACACATGCCAAAGTAGTTGGGAAAGGGGATGTTCACCACTGTGTTACATCACCTTTTCTTTTAACAACACTCAATAAACGTTTGGGAACTGAGGAAACTAATTGTTGAAGCTTTGAAAGTGGAATTCTTTCCCATTCTTGTTTTATGGAGAGCTTCAGTCGTTCAACATCGTATTTTACGCTTCATAATGCGCCACACATTTTCCATGGGAGACAGGTCTGGACTGCAGGCGGGCCAGGAGAGTACCCGCACTCTTTTTTTACAAAGCCACGCTGTTGTAACACATGCTGAATGTGGCTTGGCATTGTCTTGCTGAAATAAGCAGGGGCGTCCATGAAAAAGACGGCGCTTAGATGGCAGCATATGTTGTTCCAAAACCTGTATGTACCTTTCAGCATTCATGGTGCCTTCACCGATGTGTAAGTTACCCATGCCTTGGGCACTAATGCACCCCCATACCATCACAGATGCTGGCTTTTGAACTTTGCGTCGATAAAAGTCTGGATGGTTCACTTCCCCTTTGGTCCGGATGACACGATGTCGAATATTTCCAAAAACAGTTTGAAATGTGGACTAGTACCTGTTGTAAATACAACAGGTACTAACACCTGACGTAAATACAACAGGTACTAACACCTGACTTGAATGCAACAGGTACTAACACCTGACGTAAATACAACAGGTACTAACACCTGACGTAAATACAACAGGTACTAACACCTGACTTGAATACAACAGGTACTAACACCTGACTTGAATACAACAGGTACTAACACCTAACGTAAATACAACAGGTACTAAAACCTGACGTAAATACAACAGGTACCAACACCTGACGTAAATACAACAGGTACCAACACCTGATGTAAATACAACAGGTACTAACACCTGACGTAAATACAACAGGTACTAACACCTGACGTAAATACAACAAGTACTAACACCTGACGTAAATACAACAGGTACTAACACCTGACGTAAATACAACAGGTACCAACACCTAACGTAAATACAACGGGTACCAACACCTGATGTAAATACAACTGGAACTATCACCTGATGTAAATACAAAAGGGAATTAAAACCTGACGTAAATACAACAGGTACTAACACCTGACGTAAATACAACAGGTACCAACACCTGACGTAAATACAACTGGAACTATCACCTGACGTAAATACAACAGGTACTAACACCTGACGTAAATACAACAGGTACCAACACCTAACGTAAATACAACAGGTACCAACACCTGACGTAAATACAAGTGGAACTATCACCTGACGTAAATACAACAGGTACTAACACCTGACTTGAATACAACAGGTACTAACAACTGACGTAAATACAACAGGTACCAACACCTGACGTAAATACAACAGGTACCAACACCTGACGTAAATACAACAGGTACCAACACCTGACGTAAATACAACAGGTACCAACACCTGACGTAAATACAACAGGTACTATCACCTGATGTAAATACAACAAGTACTAACACTTGACGTAAATACAACAGGTACTAACACCTGACGTAAATACAACAGGTACTAACACCTGACTTGAATGCAACAGGTACTAACACCTGACGTAAATACAACAGGTACTAACACCTGACGTAAATACTACAGGTACCAACACCTAACCTAAATACAACAGGTACTAACACCTGACGTAAATACAACAGGTACTAACACCTGACTTGAATACGACAGGTACTAACACCTGACGTTATACAACAGGTACCAACACCTAACGTAAATACAACAGGTACTAACACCTGACGTAAATACAAAAAGTACTAACACCTGACGTAAATACAACAGGTACTCTCACCTGACGTAAATACAACAGGTACTAACACCTAACGTAAATACAACAGGTACTAACACTTGACCTAAATACAACAGGTACCAACACCTGACGTAAATACAACAGATACCAACACCTGACGTAAATACAACAGGTACTAACACCTGACGTAAATACAACAGGCACTAACACCTGACGTAAATACAACAGGTACCAACACCTGACGTAAATACAACAGGTACCAACACCTGACGTAAATACAACAGGTACCAACACCTAACGTAAATACAACAGGTACTAACACCTGACGTAAATACAACAGGTACCAACACCCAACGTAAATACAACAGGTACCAACACCTGACGTAAATACAACAGGTACCAACACCTGACGTAAATACAACAGGTACCAACACCTAACGTAAATACAACAGGTAGCAACACCTGACGTAAATACAACAGGTACCAACACCTGACGTAAATACAACAGGTACTCTCACCTGATGTAAATACAACAGGTACTAACACCTGACGTAAATACAACAGATACCAACACCTGACGTAAATACAACAGGTACTAACACCTGACGTAAATACAACAGGTACTAACACCTGACGTAAATACAACAGGTACCAACACCTGACGTAAATACAACAGGTACCAACACCTGACGTAAATACAACAGGTACTAACACCTGTCGTAAATACAACAGGTACTAACACCTGACGTAAATACAACAGGTACCAACACCTGACGTGAATACAACAGGTACTATCACCTGACGTAAATACAACAGGTACTAACACCTCACGTGAATACAACAGGTACTAACACCTGTCGTAAATACAACAGGTACTAACACCTGACATCAATACAGCAGATACTAACACCTGACGTCATACAACAGGTACCAACACCTAACGTAAATACAACAGGTACTAACACCTGACGTAAATACAACAGGTACTAACACCTGAAGTAAATACAACAGGTACCAACACCTGACGTAAATACAACAGGTACTAACACCTGAAGTAAATACAACAGCTACTAACACCCGACGTAAATACAACAGGTACTCTCACCTGACGTAAATACAACAGGTACTAACACCTAACGTAAATACAACAGGTACTAACACCTGCCGTAAATACAACAGGTACTAACACCTAACGTAAATACAACAGGTACTAACACCTGACGTAAATACAACAGGTACTAACACCTAACGTAAATACAACAGGTACTAACACCTGACGTAAATACAACAGGTACTAACACCTAACGTAAATACAACAGGTACTAACACCTGACGTAAATACAACAGGTACTCTCACCTGACGTAAATACAACAGGTACTAACACCTAACGTAAATACAACAGGTACCAACACCTGACGTAAATACAACAGGTACCAACACCTGCCGTAAATACAACAGGTACTAACACCTAACGTAAATACAACAGGTACTAACACCTGACGTAAATACAACAGGTACTAACACCTGACGTAAATACAACAGGTACTCTCACCTGACGTAAATACAACAGGTACTAACACCTAACGTAAATACAACAGGTACTAACACTTGACCTAAATACAACAGGTACCAACACCTGACGTAAATACAACAGATACCAACACCTGACGTAAATACAACAGGTACTAACACCTGACGTAAATACAACAGGTACTAACACCTGACGTAAATACAACAGGTACCAACACCTGACGTAAATACAACAGGTACCAACACCTGACGTAAATACAACAGGTACCAACACCTAACGTAAATACAACAGGTACTAACACCTGACGTAAATACAACAGGTACCAACACCCAACGTAAATACAACAGGTACCAACACCTGACGTAAATACAACAGGTACCAACACCTGACGTAAATACAACAGGTACCAACACCTAACGTAAATACAACAGGTACCAACACCTGACGTAAATACAACAGGTACTCTCACCTGATGTAAATACAACAGGTACTAACACCTGACGTAAATACAACAGGTACTAACACCTGACGTAAATACAACAGGTACTAACACCACATCAGTAATTGTGGACCGCCACATATTTTTTTCTGCTCCGCCATGTAATTTTATGTTGTCTGCCACATCATTTTTGTGTTCTGCCATTGCATTTTATCCGGCCCACCAGGTCTTTTATAGTCTATCGCCATATCATATTATGTTGTCTTCCACAATATTCTAATTGGCCCACCACATTGTTAAGTGGCCCGCCACTCCATTTTATGTGATCCGCCATATTATTTTACGTGGCCCGCCACAACATTTTTTGCGTTCTGCCATGACATTTTACATGGTTCACAAGGTCATTTATTGTGGCCTGCTAAATCATATTAGGTTGCCCGCCACGCCATTTTATGTGTTCCGCCACATTATTCAAGTGGCCCACAACAACATTTTTTGCGTTCTGCCATGACATTTTACATGGTTCACAAGGTCATTTATATTGGCCTGCTATATCATATTAGGTTGCCTACCATACCATTTTATGTGTTCCGCAACATTATTCAATGTGGCCCACCACATCAATTATGTGGCCTGCCATGCTATTTTATGTGTTCCGCCATATAATTTTAACTGGCCCACCAGGTCTTTTATAGTTGCCCACCATATCATATTATGTTGTCTGCCACATTATTCTAAGTGGCCCACCACATCATTTTTGCGTTCTGCCATATAATTTTACCTGGCCCACGGGAACATTTATGTGGCCTGCTAAAAAAAATTTTTGTTTGCCACATTATTCTCCGCGGCCTGCCACATCATTCATGGTGGCCCGCCACATAATTTTTTTTGCTCTGCCATATCATTTTGTGTTCTGCCATTTTATTTTATGTGGTCCGCCACCTCCTTTTTGCGTTCTGCCATTTCATTTTAACTGGCCCACCAGGTCGTTTATAGTCGCCCGCCATGTCATATTATGTTGTCTGCCACATTATTCTAAGTGGCGCACCACATCATTTATGTGGCCCGCCACGCCATTTTATGTGTTCCGCCATGTTATTTATGTGGCCCGCCACATCATTTTCTTGTGTTCTGTCATATCATTTTACCTGGCCCACCGGGCCATTTCTATTCGCCCGCCATAGCGTATTATGTTGTCTTCCACGTTATTCTATGTGGCCCACCACATAATTTTATGCGTTCTGCCACATAATTTTTTGTGTTCTGCCATATAATTCACTGGCCCTCCAGGCCATTTCTATTCGCCCGCCATAGCATATTATGTTGTCTTCCACGTTATTCTATGTGGCCCACCAGAAAATTTTATGCGTTCTGCCACATTATTTTATGTTGTCTGCCACATAATTTTTTGTGTTCTGCCATGTAATTTACCTGGCCCAGCAGGCCATCTCTATTCGCCCGCCATAGCATATTATGTTGTCTTCCACGTTATTCTATGTGGCCCACCAGAAAATTTTATGCGTTCTGCCACATTATTTTATGTTGTCTGCCAGATAATTTTTTGTGTTCTGCCATATAATTTATGTGGCCCACTAGGTCATTTATAGTCACCCTCCATTTCATATTATGTTGTCTGCCACATTATTCTAAGTGGCCCACCACATCATTTATGTGGGCCCGCTACTTCATTTTCTTGTGTTCTGCCATATAATTTTAACTGGCCCAACAGGCCATTTATATTTGCCCGCCATGGCATATTATGTTGTCTTCCAAGTTATTCTACGTGGCCCAACACATAATTTTATGCGTTCTGCCACATTATTTTATGTTGTCTGCCACATAATTTTTTGTGTTCTGTCATATAATTTATCTGGCCCACCAGGCCATTTCTATTCGCCCACCATAGCATATTATGGTGTCTTCCACTTTATTCTATGTGGCCCATCACATAATTTTATGCGTTCTGCCACATTATTTCATGTGGCCCGCCACATTATTTTCTTGTGTTCTGCCATATTATTTTAACTGGCCCACCAGGTCAATTATGTTCGCCCGCCATAGCATATTATGTTGTCTGCAACATTATTCTATGTGGCCCACCACATAATTTTATGTTTTCTGCCACATGATTTTATGTGGTCCGCCACATCATTTTTTGTGCTCCGCCACCTCATTTTTTGTGTTCTGCCATTTCATTTGATCTGCCCCGCTCGGTCATTTAGAGTCGCCCACCATTTCATATTATGTGGTCTGCCACGTTATTCTAAGTGGCCCACCACTTAGAATACATTTTATGTTTTCCGCCATGTTATTTAAGTGGCCTGTCACATTTTTTTGTGTTCTGCCATATCATTTTATCGGGCCCACAAGGTCATTTATCCTGGCCTGCTCTATCATTATATGTTGTCTACCACATTATTCTCTGTGGCCTGCCACCCCATTTTATGTGTTCCGCGATATTATTCTATGTGGCCCACCACGTCAATAATGTTGCCTGCCATTCCATTGTATGTGTTTTGCGATGTTATTTTATTTGGCCTACCAGGCCATTTATATTCGCCCACCATAGCATATTATGTTGTCTGCTCACATTGTTTACAATCATGGCCACCAGCAGCGAGAGCAATTTGGACCGAGAAAGCGACGATTTCCCCATTAATATGAGTGAGGATTATGGGTATTTGTTGTGTTGCGTTTATGTTGTGTTACTGTGAGGATTTTCTCCCGAAATGTGTTTGTCGTTCTTAATTGGTGTGGCTTCACAGCGTGGTGCATATTACTAAGAGTGTTAAAATGGTTTATATCACAACCATTAGTGTACTCTGTGTCACCCAGTATGCCCTGCAGTCATGTGTGTGTTGCCACGGAAGCCACACACAACATGATGCTGGACTGACTAGCAGATCGTACATGTAGGCGACAAAGTCAATGGCTTCATAGCACGCACTAATACTTATAATCTGGGTGACTGCCGGTAGTCACTCAAGAGAATAATAGCGTCTCCTATTGTCTTCTTCGCTTTATGACACAGGTCTTAAATGGCTCTTTGAATGGCAAAGGATACCGATCCCAGAACCATGTATATCAAATATCTCCGGATGGTTCAACCGCCAACCGCCCGAATCTAATTAAAATCTATTTTTTTCGTCATGTCAACCGCCCGACCCGCGGTTTACCCGCGGACTCCGGAGATGAGACCGCAAACCGCGCATGTCTAATAGTAAAGCTTCACCGTCATCTTTCGGGAATGTAAACAATGAAACACCGGCTGTGTTTGTGTTGCTAAAGGCGGCCGCAATACACCGCTTCCCACCTACAGCTTTCTTCTTTGACGTCTCCATTATTCATTGAACAAATTGCAAAAGATTTAGCAACACAGATGTCCATAATACTTTGGAATTATGCGATGAAAAGAGACGACTTATAGCTGGGAACGGTACTGGAACAAAATGTCCTTTACCGGGACGTTTTAGCATAATACTTCCGCTCGAAATTTAAAATTGCGATTTAGTAAAGTAAAAAGGCCGTATTGGCATGTGTTGCAATGTTAATATTTCATCATTGATATATAAACTATCAGACTGCGTGGTCGGTAGTAGTGGCTTTCAGTAGGCCTTTAAAGCCTCTTCCTTTAGGCCATATTTGATTTAACCTAGTGTTACATCTACATGCCCCATCCTGACCCATTACCTCTGCAAAAAAACCTGTTTGGAGATATCAAACTGGTGGAGTTGGCTTTTTTTTTTTTTTTTTTATGATCTTCCCTCTAACCAGCAGCTCATCAAACTGTCATGACATCATCCAGATAAACGTCCCTGTCCCTGCAGCGGCGAACTGCAGTTCCACATTTGTTTGCTTAAGCAGAGTTTTATCCCACCCGAGTGCACCCAGTAATGGAAGTGATGTATGTCCCGATCCCAGTGCCCACAGTCTCTCAGTGTCTGCAAAGAGGAGCAAGGGGAAAAAAGCCCTTCATGGTTTAGTTGATGATTAACGCTGTGCCTTTAAGTTCATTAGGGCGGTCAAAGTTAACGCGATAATAATGCAATTAAAGGCCTACTGAAAGCCACTACTACCGACCACGCAGTCTGATAGTTTATAAATCAATGATGAAATATTAACATTGCAACACATGCCAATAGGGCCTTTTTAGTTTACTAAATTGCAATTTTAAATTTCTCGCGGAAGTATCATGCTAAAACGTCGCGGTACGATGACGTCACGCATTGTAAAGGACATTTTGTTGCGGAATCTTTTGCAATTTTTTCGATGAATAATGGAGACGTCAAAGAAGAAA
Source organism: Nerophis ophidion (assembly GCF_033978795.1). NCBI lineage: Eukaryota > Metazoa > Chordata > Actinopteri > Syngnathiformes > Syngnathidae > Nerophis > Nerophis ophidion. Next base: position 10,544,201 of record NC_084624.1, on the reverse strand, counting down.
GCTGTAGGGGGGAAGCGGTGTATTGCGGCCGCCTTTAGCAACACAAACACAGCCGGTGTTTCCTTGTTTACATTCCCGAAAGATGATGGTGAAGCTTTACTATGGAACAGAGCTGTCAAGCGAACACGGTTGGATTGGACCGAACACACACAAAGTACAGTATTATGCAGCGATCATTTCGAAAGATCATGTTTCGAAGAGGGTCCCTTGCGAAGGGCAGAGATGGGCATCGCCACCACCCGTCGACGGGTGCTGAAGAAAGGTGCGGGGCCGACGTTCAGGTTGTACAGGTACGACCATATAATCTCACTAAAACACTAGTAACACAATAAGCAGATAAGGGATTTTCCAGAATTATCCTAGTAAATTTGTCTAATAACATCTGAATCGCTCCCACTGTATAGGTTTTTGTTTCTTTCTTTTTTCTAGTCCAGCATTGTCAAACTCAAATACAGAGTGGGCCAAAATTTTAAACGGAACAAAGCCGCGGGCCAAGGTTGAACAAATTAACCTTTTAATAGGGACCCAAACAAGTTTTGCATTAAATATTGAACAACTAAGGCTTATATAACTTTAGTGACATGCAAAATCCAGTTTCAAATAATAATAATAATAATTAAAAAATATCAATGGCATATCAAATAAAATTTAAATAAAAATGTTATGCCTTTTTTTCTATTTGCAATCTTCTGAGGTAAATATCAAATTTTTTCCACAAGCTAATAATACATTTGAAAATAAAACAACAATAATGAATGAACCAAACATTCAAGCCTTGAAGTAGCAAGAGAAAATGCATGAATAAAACATTAATTATTGGTCAGTGTGCTGGAAGTTTCCCGGAAGAGTTAGTGCTGCAAGGGTTTCTGGGTATTTCTTCTGTTGTGTTACGGTGCGGATGTTCACCCGAAATGTGTTTGTCATTCTTGTTTGATGTGGGTTCACAGTGTGGCGCATATTTGTAACAGTGCTAAAGTTATTTATACAGCCACCCTCAGTGTGACCTGTATGGCTGTTGACCAAGTATGCCTTGCATTCACTTGTGCATGTGTGTGTGTGTGTGTGTGTGTGTGTGTGTGTGTGTGTGTGTGTGTGTGTGTGTGTGTGTGTGTGTGTGTGTGTGTGTGTAAAAGCCACAAATATTATTTAACACGCTGTTAGTATGGAGGAAAAGCGGACGTGACGACAGGTTGTAGAGAACGCTGAAGGCAGTGCCTTAAATGCACGCCCCCAATATACTTGTTCAGGTGAAAATCGGTAGAAATTCGGGAGAATGGTTGCCCGGGGAGATTTTCGGGAGGGGCACTGAACTTCGGGAATCTACCGGGAAAATTAGGAGGGTTGGCAAGTATGAGTATTAGCGGTGAATGCGGTGTTACAGCGGCACCGATGCTGTATAACACCGGCGGGCCAGCTCTAATGCTAAATTGATATTGCCTCAAGGGCCAAATTAAATTACACGACGGGCCAGATTTGGTCCGCGGGCCAGAGTTTGACACCCATGTTCTAGTCCTTCACTTTCACTTTCCTCATCCACAAACATTTCATCCTCGCTCAAATTAATGGGGAAATCATCGCCTTCTCGGTCCGAATCGCTCTCGCTGCTGGTGGCCATGATTGTAAACAATGTTCAGATGTGAGGAGCTCCACAACCCGTGACGTCACACGCACATCGTCTGCTACTTCCGGTAAAGGCAAGGCTTTTCTATTAGCGACCAAAAGTTGCGAACTTTATCGTCGATGTTCTCTACTAAATTCTTTCAGCAAAAATATGGCAATATCGCAAAATGATCAAGTATGACACATAGAATGGACCTGCTATCCCCGTTTAAATAAGAACATCTCATTCCAGTAGGCCTTTAATTAACTCTGAGTCCCTTTAACACTGATCCTTTTTTTAACACGTGATGAATGCCTCTGACTGGCTCAAATATTATGTAAATTATTGTAGCACACCATGTAATTTACAAAAAATCTGAAGAATTTATTTAGGTAGAAATATCACATTTTACATTACCAAACATTTGAAGTGAAGTAAAGGGAATTACATTTATATAGCGCTTTTCTCTAGTGACTCAAAGCGCTTTACATAGTGAAACCCAATATCTAAGTTACATTTAAACCAGTGTAGGTGGCACTGGGAGCAGGTGGGTAAAGTGTCTTGCCCGAGGACACAACGGCAGTAACTAGGATGGCACAAGCGGGAATCGAACCTGCAACCCTCAAGTTGCTGGCACGGCCACTCTACCAACCGAGCTATGCCGCCCCTTTGACAATGACATTTCTGTCTTGCCTGTGGTGAGGGCGGTCACATTTTTCTTCCACTCCCTTCCTCTCCCTGCTTGCTCTCTTTGTCTTGTCTACACTTTGAAGCCTCTTTCTTTTTGCTGTCCTCCAAATCCAAACATCAGACTTGGAAATGATCAGCTGGACTCTCGAGGCAATTGACAAAATCGGAAAACAAACATCGTAATCTACGATTTGACGCCCTCGAACGGCCTTGACGCTGCAACAACAGGAGCAGGCTGTTCTGAAAACATCTCTGAGGACACCTCAATGATGGACGCTTTTGACCTCCCTCCCTCTCTCCTAAACGACACCTGGGGTCAAACTTTTGCTTGCATGCAGAATGGTCCCAGGCCTATAAACACTGCATCAACACACCCAAGACAATGGGCATATACATACAAAAAAACCCTACCCCACCCCACGCCTTAACGGGACGGCGTGGTGCAGTGGGGAGAGTGGCCGTGCGCAACCCGAGTGTCCCTGGTTCAAATCCCACCTAGTACCAACCTCGTCACGTCCGTTGTGTCCTGAGCAAGACACTTCACCCTTGCTCCTGATGAGTGCTGGTTGGCGCCTTGCATGGCAGCTCCCTCCATCAGTGTGTGAATGGGTAAATGTGGAAGTAGTGTCAAAGCGCTTTGAGTACCTTGAAGGTAGAAAAGCGCTATACAAGTACAACCCATTTATTTATCATTTATCATTTAACAACCGCTTGATTCCCTTCGAGATGATGGACAGCTGATAGTGCTTCATAGCAGCAGTTGACCTCCAGGGCCCCAACTCCCTGCCCCTCTGTTGCGAGTTGTCGTGATTAGATGTAACATGTTTATGTGTGCATGGCATGGAGGTTTTTTCTCACTCTTGACTAAGCCCCCTTAGGAACCCAGTCTAGATTGTATTTTTTTTACTCATCTTCTTCCCCAGCGTTTGACCTTTTTCTCATCTTTAACGCGGCGCCTTTGGCGACCCATCAGCGTTCCTGTTCTGTAACCCTGTACACTGTTTGTCTAATCTTGACGGGTGTGTGCTGAAAACATAGTTTCGTTGTACTTGTGCAATGACAAAGTCCTATCCTATCCTACAATCAAAGTGTGATCGTAAAAATTCCAATTTTCTTGTATTCATACATGAAACTGCTATCTATCAATCAATCAATGTTTATTTATATAGCCCTAAAACACCAATGTCTCAAAGGACTGTACAAATCATTACGACCATTACGACATCCTCGGAAGAACCCACAAAAGGGCAAGGAAAACTCACACCCAGTGGGCAGGGAGAATTCACATCCAGTGGGACGCCAGTGAAAATGCTGCTTATGAGAAAACTTGGAGAGGACCTCAAATGTGGGCAACCCCCCCCCCCCCCCCTCCCCCACCCCCCACCCCCCCTCTAGGGGACCGAAAGCAATTGATGTCGAGCGGGTCTAACATGATACTGTGAAAGTTCAATCCATAGTGGCTCCAACACAGCCGCGAGAGTTCAGTTCAAAGCGGATCCAAGACAGCAGCGAGAGTCCCGTCCACAGGAAACCATCTCAAGCGGAGGCGGATCAGCAGCGTAGAGATGTCCCCAACCGATACACAGGCGAGCGGTCAATCCTGGGTCCCGACGAGCGGTCCATCCTGGATCCCAACTCTGGACAGCCAGTACTTCATCCATGGTCATTGGACCGGACCCTCTCCACAAGGGGGGGGGGGACATAGAAAAAAAAAGAAAAGAAGCGGCAGATCAACTGGTCTAAAAAGGAGGTCTATTTAAAGGCTAGAGTATACAAATGAGTTTTAAGGTGAGACTTCAATGCTTCTACTGAGGTGGCATCTCGAACTGTTACCGGGAGGGCATTCCAGAGTACTGGAGCCCGAACGGAAAATGCTCTATAGCCCGCAGACTTTTTTTGGGCTTTAGTAATCACTAATAAGCAGGAGTCTTTTGAACGCAGATTTCTTGCCGGGACATATGGTACAATACAATCGGCAAGATAGGATGGAGCTAGACCGTGTAGTATTTTATACGTAAGTAGTAAAACCTTAAAGTCACATCGGGGCGGTTTAGCTCGGTTGGTAGAGCGGCCGTGCCAGCAACTTGAGGGTTGCAGGCTCGATTCCCGCTTCCGCCATCCTAGTCACTGCCGTTGTGTCCTTGGGCAAGACACTTTACCCACCTGCTCCCAGTGCCACCCACACTGGTTTAAAAGTAACTTAGATATTGGGTTTCACTATGTAAAGCGCTTTGAGTCACTAGAGAAAAAGCGCTATATAAATATAATTCATTTCACTTCACATCTTAAGTGCACAGGAAGCCAGTGCAGGTGAGCCAGTACAGGCGTAATGTGATCAAACTTTCTTGTTCTTGTCAAAAGTCTAGCAGCCGCATTTTGTACCAACTGTAATCTTTTAATGCTAGACATGGGGAGACCCCAAAATAATACGTTACAGTAATCAAGACGAGACGTAACAAACGCATGGATAATGATCTCGGCGTCTTTAGTGGACAAAATGGAGCGAATTTTAGCGATATTTTTCGTAGATGAAAGAAGGCCGTTTAGTAACTGTGTAGCTCCTCTCCCCTATGAATGCAAGTGCTCCTACAGCAGGAATACAAATTCTGTGTTACTACAAAATACAAAATCTGGAAAGACACCAACCCACTGCAAGTATTTTATTTTATTTTTTTCATATTTTCATTAAGCGCGTGTTTATGCCCATTTTGTGTTGAACTGTTTAAAAAAACATTTCAATTAAAAATAATTGACCAGCCGCTTTATTAAAAACCTGAAACGCGTAGTGTCGGCAACATGGTGGCGCAACAAGCGCTCTGAAGTTTGCCGACATTTTACGAGAATTGTATCAACGCTACTTCCTAATCGCACGGTTGCTCGTTCATCAAAGAGGAGGACACGAAACATTTCAACATACGGCATGCAATCATTTTAAACGAATGTCAAGTTTTTGAACCGATCTCATCCCAGGCAGCACTGTGTGACGTAAATACAACAGGTACTAATACCTGACATAAAAACTACAGGTACTGGGGGTTAAATCACCCCAAAAAATATTCACCGCTGCTCCCCTCACCTCCCGGGGGGTGAGCAGGGGGATGGGTCGAATGCAGACGACAGATTTCCCCACACCTAGTGTCAGGTTCAAACCCGGATGATATCTATTAAACAGACAAAGAAGCAAGGAATAAAACCGAGACAGAATTCAATTGAGCTAAATGGAGGAGAAACGTCTGGCCTGTTTTCTTGTACAGTCTCACACCACGCTCTGACCAAAGATTGCACACTTCCTCTTTTATTTGGACTTTCCCTGATTACATGGCAACAGCTGTTTCTAAAGGAAAGGGGGTCATAAACAGTCGCTGTCTCTGGTCACAAAACCGTTAAAAAAAAAGGTGCCTGGAGGAGAAGTCAGGTTTTGCTTCCTCTCGCTTTGTAGATCTCGGGTCAAGATAAAATCTCCCTGTGGATTACAATACATCAAAGAAACCGACACCTTCATGTCGCTTCCCATCCCACACAGTAGAGTTTTACAAGCCTTTTGTTTGGTGGGATCAAAGACAGCTTTAGTTCGCTCGCCGGGAACTCATTGAAACACAAAGTTTTGTGATGTATTTGATACAATTATTCTGACACCTAGTGTGTGTGTAACAATCATTGGTACTTTAACATTGAACTTAAAGACGGTGTAGCTCCTCTCCCTTATCAATGCAAGTGCTCCTACAGCAGGAATACAAACTCTGTATTACTATGGATTGAACTTTCACAGTATCATGTTAGACCCGCTCGACATGCATTGCTGTCGGTCCTCTAGAGGGGGGGGTTGCCCACATCTGAGGTCCTCTCCAAGGTTTCTCATAGTCAGCATTGTCACTGGTGTCCCACTGGATGTGAATTCTCCCTGCCCACTGGGTGTGAGTTTTCCTTGCCCTTTTGTGGGTTCTTCCGAGGATGTTGTAGTCGTAATGATTTGTGCAGTCCTTTGAGACATTTGTGATTTGGGGCTATATAAATAAACATTGATTGATTGATTGATTGATAAAAAATACAAAATCTGCAGGTAATTTCTTGTGTGTTTTTTGTGTAAAAAAGCACAACATTTAAAAAAACATTTAATTATAACTACTTGTCCAGTCACGCCATAAAAAAACTGGAAAATGATCCGTCGAGGGCGCACTTTTTAATGATGAAATTTGATATCTGCCTGCCATTAATCGCGATTAATTCTGTGTTAACTATAAAAAATATGATTAATTGCAATTATATATTTTTATCGTTTGACAGCGTGTATGTTTATATACAAAAATAACCAAACTGATATCGGACTGCCGATATCATCGGCCGATAAATGCTTTAAAATGTAATATCGGAATTTATCGGTATTGGTTTCAAAATGATCGGTATCGGTTCCAAAAAGTAAAACTTTAGACTTTTTTTAAACGCTGCTGTGTACACGGACATAGGGAACGAGTACAGAGCGCCAATAAACCTTAAAGGCCCAGTCACATAATATCTACGGCTTTTCACACGCACAAGTGAATGCGATGCATACTTGGTCAACAGCCATACAGGTCACACTGAGGGTGGCCGTATAAACAGCTTTAACACTGTTACAAATATGCGCCACACTGTGAACCCACACCAAACAAGAATGACAAACACATTTCGGGAGAACGACAAAATACACCACCCGCTATCGAAATCGTGAGAAATTCGGGAAAATAATTGTCCCGGGAGATTTTCGGGAGGGGCGCTGGAAAATCAGGAGAGTTGGCAAGTATAACTATGAGACGCAACTGCTCTGTACATTTCCCTACGTCCGTGTACCACTCCGTACAGCAGCGTTTTAAAAAGTCATACATTTTTTAGTTTTTGAAACCGATGCCGATAATTTCCGATATTACATTTTAAAGCATTATTCGGCCTGTAAAATCGGCACCGTAACACAACATAAACACAACAGAACAAATACCCAGAACCCCTTGCAGCACTAACTCTTCAGGGACGCAACAATATACACCCCCTTCTACCCTCAATCCCGCCCACCTCAATCTCCGTCACGTCCGCTTTTCCTCCGTACAAAACAACGTGACGGAACAGTCACTTAATATATACGACACACACAAGTGAATGCAAGGCATACTTGGTCAACAGCCATACAGGTCACACTGAGGGTGGCCGTATAAACAACTTTAACACTGTTTCAAATATGCGCCACACTGTGAACTCACACCAAACAAGAATGACAAACACATTTCGGGAGAACATCCGCACGGTGACACAACATGAAACACAACAGAACAAATACCCATAATCCCTTGCAGCACTAACTCTTCCAGGACGCGACAATATACACCGCCCGCTATCGAAATCGGTAGAAATTCGGGAAAATGGTTGCCCCGGGAGATTTTCAGGAAGGGGCGCTGAAATCCGGTAGTCTCCCGGGAAAATTGGAAGAGTTGGCAAGTATGACTGTGAGACGCAACTGCTCTATACTTCTCCCTACGTCCGTGTACCACTCCGTACAGCAGCGTTTTAAAAAGTCTTACATTTTTACTTTTTGAAACCGATGCCGATAATTTCCGAGTTTACATTTCAAAGCATTTATCGGCCGATAAAATCGGCACCGGAACACAACATAAACACAACAGAACAAATACCCAGAATCCCTTGCATCACTAACTCTTCCGGGACGCTACCATATACACCCCTCTACTATCGAAATCATTATGTGGGTTCTTCCGAGGATGTTGTAGTCGTAATGATTTGTGCAGTCCTTTGAGACATTTGTGATTTGGGGCTATATAAATAAACGTTGATTGATTGATTGAAAAAGTCCTAAATTTTTACTTTTTGAAACCGATGCCGATAATTTCCGAGTTTACATTTTAAAGCATTTATCGGCCGTTAAAATCGGCACCGTAACACAACATGAAACACAACAGAACAAATACCCAGGTACCCTTGCAGCACTAACTCTTCCGGGACGCTACAATATACACCCCTTGCTATCGAAATCGTTTTAAAAAGTCATAAATGTTTACTTTTTGAAACCCATCCATCCATCCATTTTCTACCGCTTATTCCCTTTCGGGGTCGCGGGGGGCGCTGGCGCCTATCCGATGCCGATAATTTCCGAGTTTACATTTTAAAGCATTTATCGGCCGTTAAAATCGGCACCGTAACACAACATGAAACACAACAGAACAAATACCCAGAATCCTTTGCAGCACTAACTCTTCCGGGACGCTACCATATACACCCCCTGCTATCGAAATCGTTTTAAAAAGTCATAAATGTTTACTTTTTGAAACCGATGCCGATAATTTCCGAGTTTACATTTTAAAGCATTTATCGGCCGTTAAAATCGGCACCGGAACACAACATAAACACAACAGAACAAATACCCAGAATCCCTTGCATCACTAACTCTTCCGGGACGCTACAATATACACCCCTCTGCTATCGAAATCATTTTAAAAAGTCCTAAATCTTCACTTTTTGAAACCCATGCCGATAATTTCCGAGTTTACATTTTAAAGCATTTATCGGCCGTTAAAATCGGCACCGTAACACAACATGAAACATAACAGAACAAATACCCAGAATCTCTGGCAGCACTAACTCTTCCGGGACGCTACAATATACACCCCCTGCTATCGAAATCGTTTTAAAAAGTCATAAATGTTTACTTTTTGAAAACGATGCCGATAATTTCCGAGTTTACATTTTAAAGAATTTATTGGCCGTTAATATCGGCACCGTAACACCACATGAAACACAACAGAACAAATACCCAGAATCCCTTGCAGCACTAACTCTTCCGGGACGCTACAATATACACCCCTCTGCTATTGAAATCATTTTAAAAAGTCATACATTTTTACTTTTTGAAACCGATGCCGAGAATTTCCGAGTTTACATTTTAAAGTATTTATCGGCCGTTAAAATCGGCACCGTAACACAACACGAAACACAACAGAACAAATACCCAGAATCCTTTGCAGCACTAACTCTTCCGGGACGCTACAATATACACCCCCTGCTATCGAAATCGTTTTAAAAAGTCATACATTTTTACTTTTTGAAACCGATGCAGATAATTCCCGATTTTACATTTTAAAGCATTTATCGGCCGTTAAAATCGGCACCGTAACACAACATAAACACAACAGAACAAATACCCAGAACTCCATGCATCCAACAAAATGAGGCAAAATAATGTGTTCATGCCACGACTGTATATACCGGTATCGGTTGATATCGGTTTTGGTAATTAAGAGTTGGACGATATCGAATATTGGCCCAAAAAAAGCCATTATCGGACATCTCTCTAATGAACCCTTTGTTAATGGTGAGAAACGTCAAAAAGCGACTGTTGATAGACTTTATTCATGGAGTTTAGACTGAGTAAAAGAAGAAAAAAAGGGTAAAATTAGATAGTCATTGTTCAAGAGATGTTTGTCAAGAGTATCTAGCAATCAGGCTGCAGGTATCTCAACGAGAGCGGCCTGCAGAACGTCCTCCGTAGGGACAGGTCGTGATGCTTTTACAAGAAACACTCCTCTTCTTCAGCTCAAATAAACAAATGCACCTCTTTCAGCGAAAACTCTTATTAAACTAGTTTGGGAATATCTGCATTATTGGGCAGAAATATGGGCGAAATAACTACAAAACTAGTAACTGTCTTACGAAAAAATGTCAGTTAGAATAATACATAATGTTGGATGTAGAGAACATCACTCACACTGCTTTAAATGACATCCATCCATCCATTTTCTACCGCTTATTCCCTTCGTGGTCGCGGGGGGCGCTGGAGCCTATCTCAGCTACAATCGGGCGGGAGGCGGGGCACACCCTGGACAAGTCGCCATCTCATCGCAGTGCCAACACATATAGACAGATATTGGGTTTCACCATGTAAAAGTGCTTTGAGTCACTAGAGAAAAGCGCTATCCATTTATCCATTTTCTACCGCTTATCCCTTTTTGAGGTCGCGGGGGGCGCTGGAGCCTATCTCAGCTACAATCGAGCGGAAGGCATGGTACACCCTGGACAAGTCGCCACCTCATCGCAGTGCCAACACATATAGACAGATATTGGGTTTAACTATGTAAAAGTGCTTTGAGTCACTAGAGAAAAGCGCCATCCATCCGTTTTCTACCGCTTGTCCTTTTTTGGGGGGGGCTGGGGGGGCGTTGGAGCTTGTCTCAGCTACAAACGGGCAGAAGGCAGGGTACACCCTGGACAAGTCACCACTTCATTGCAGTGCCAACACATATAGACAGATATTGGGATTCGCTATTTAAAAGTGCTTTGAGTCACTAGAGAAAAGCGCTATCCATCCATCCATCCATCCATCCATCCATCCATCCGTTTTTCTACCGCTTGTCCCTTTTTGGGGGCGCTGGAGCCTATATCAGCTACAATCGGCCGGAAGGTGGGGTACACCCTGGACAAGTCGCCACCTCATCGCAGTGCCAACACATATAGACAGATATTGGGTTTCACCATGTAAAAGTGCTTTGAGTCACTAGAGAAAAGCGCTCTCCATCCATCCATTTTCTACCGCCTGTCCCTTTTTAGGGGCGCTGGAGCCTATCTCAGCTACAATCGAGCGGAAGGCATGGTACACCCTGGACAAGTCGCCACCTCATCGCAGTGCCAACACATATAGACATACATTGGGATTCACAATGTAAAAGTGCTTTGAGTCACTAGAGAAAAGCGCTATCCATCCATCATCCATCCATCCGTTTCCTACCGCTTGTCCTTTTTTGGGTCACGGGGGGGTCACTGGAGCATATCTCAGCTGCAATCAGGCGGAAGGAGGTGTACACCCTGGACAAGTTCCTACCTCATCGCAGTGCCAACACTTATAGACAGATATTGGGTTTAACTATGTAAAAGTGCTTTGAGTCACTAGAGAAAAGCGCCATCCATCCGTTTTCTACCGCTTGTCCTTTTTTTTGGGGGGGGGGGGGGCGCTGGAGCCTATCCCAGCTACAATCAGGCGGGAGGAGGCGTACACCCTGGACAAGTCGCAACCTCATCAAAGTGCCAACACATATAGATAGATATTGGGTTTTACTATGTAAAAGTGCTTTGAGTCACTAGAGAAAAGCGCCATCCATCCATCCGTTTTCTACCGCTTGTCCCTTTTTGGGGTCACGGGGGAGTCACTGGAGCATATCTCAGCTGCAATCAGGTGGAAGGCATTGCACACCCTGGACAAGTTCCTACCTCATTGCAGTGCCAACACATATAGACAGATAATTGGGTTTCACCATGTAAAAGTGCTTTGAGTCACTAGAGAAAAGCGCCATCCATCCGTTTTCTACCGCTTGTCTTTTTTGGGGGCTGCGGGGGGGCGCTGGAGCCTATCTCAGCTACAAACGGGCAGAAGGCAGGGTATACCCTGGACAAGTCACAACTTCATCAAAGTGCCAACACATATAGACAGATATTAGGATTCACTATGTAAAAGTTCTTTGAGTCACTAGAGAAAAGTGCTATCCATCCATCCGTTTCCCACCGCTTGTCCCTTTTTGGGGTCCCGGAGGCGCTGGAGCCTATCTCAGCTACATTCGGCCGGAAGGCGGTGTACACCCTGGACAAGTCGCAACCTCATCACAGTGCCAACACATATAGACAGATATTGGCTTTTACTACGCAAAAGTGCTTCGAGTCACTGAAGAAAAGCGCCATCCATCCGTTTTGTACCGCTTTTCCCTTTTTGGGGTCGCTGGAGCCTATCTCAGCTATAAACGGGCGGAAGGCACAGTATACCCTGGACAAGTCGCCACCTCATCGCAGTGCCAACACATATAGACACACATTGGGATCCACTATGTAAAAGTGCTTTGAGTCACTAGAGAAAAGCGCTATGCATCCATCCATCCATCCATCCACCCGTTTTCTGCCGTTTGTCCCTTTTTGGGGTCACGAGGGGGTCACTGGAGCATATCTCAGCCGCAATCAGGCGGAAGGCATTGCACACCCTGGACAAGTTCCTACCTCATTGCAGTGCCAACACATATAGACAGATATTGGGTTTAACTATGTAAAAGTGCTTTGAATCACTAGAGAAAAGCGCCATCCATCCGTTTTCTACCTCTTGTCCTTTTTTGGGGGGGCGGGGGGTCGCTGGAGCCTATCTCAGCTACAAGCGGGCAGAAGGCAGGGTACACCCTGGACAAGTCACCACTTCATCGCAGTGCCAACACATATAGACAGATATTGGGATTCACTATGTAAAAGTGCTTTGCGTCACTAGAGAAAAGCGCTATCCATACATCCATCCATCCATCCGTTTTCTACCGCTTGTCCCTTTTTGGGGGCGCTGGAGCCTATATCAGCTACAATCGGCCGGAAGGCGGGGTACACCCTGGACAAGTCGCTTCCTCATCGCAGTGCCAACACATATAGACAGATATTGGGTTTCACCATGTAAAAGTGCTTTGAGTCACTAGAGAAAAGCTCTCTCCATCCATCCATTGTCTACCGCTTGTCCCTTTTTGGGGGCGCTAGAGCCAATATCAGCTACAATCGGGCGAAAGGCGGTGTACACCCTGGACAAGTCGCCTCCTCATCGCAGTGCCAACACATATAGACATACATTGGGATTCACAATGTAAAAGTGCTTTGAGTCACTAGAGAAAAGCGCTATCCATCCATCATCCATCCATCCGTTTCCTACCGCTTGTCCTTTTTTGGGTCACGGGGGGGTCACTGGAGCATATCTCAGCTGCAATCAGGCGGAAGGAGGTGTACACCCTGGACAAGTTCCTACCTCATCGCAGTGCCAACACTTATAGACAGATATTGGGTTTAACTATGTAAAAGTGCTTTGAGTCACTAGAGAAAAGCGCCATCCATCCGTTTTCTACCGCTTGTCCTTTTTTTGGGGGGGGGCGCTGGAGCCTTTCCCAGCTACAATCAGGCGGAAGGCGGCGTACACCCTGGACAAGTCGCAACCTCATCAAAGTGCCAACACATATCGATAGATATTGGGTTTTACTATGTAAAAGTGCTTTGAGTCACTAGAGAAAAGCGCCATCCATCCATCCATCCGTTTTCTACCGCTTGTCCCTTTTTGGGGTCACGGGGGGGTCACTGGAGCATATCTCATCTGCAATCAGGTGGAAGGCATTGCACACCCTGGACAAGTTCCTACCTCATTGCAGTGCCAACACATATAGACAGTTAATTGGGTTTCACCATGTAAAAGTGCTTTGAGTCACTAGAGAAAAGCGCCATCCATCCGTTTTCTACCGCTTGTCTTTTTTGGGGTTGCGGGGGGGCGCTGGAGCCTATCTCAGTTACAAACGGGCAGAAGGCAGGGTATACCCTGGACAAGTCACAACTTCATCAAAGTGCCAACACATATAGACAGATATTAGGATTCACTATGTAAAAGTTCTTTGAGTCACTAGAGAAAAGTGCTATCCATCCATCCGTTTCCCACCGCTTGTCCCTTTTTGGGGTCCCGGAGGCGCTGGAGCCTATCTCAGCTACATTCGGCCGGAAGGCGGTATACACCCTGGACAAGTCGCAACCTCATCACAGTGCCAACACATATAGACAGATATTGGCTTTTACTACGCAAAAGTGCTTCGAGTCACTGAAGAAAAGCGCCATCCATCCGTTTTGTACCGCTTTTCCCTTTTTGGGGTCGCTGGAGCCTATCTCAGCTATAAATGGGCGGAAGGCACAGTATACCCTGGACAAGTCGCCACCTCATCGCAGTGCCAACACATATAGACACACATTGGGATCCACTATGTAAAAGTGCTTTGAGTCACTAGAGAAAAGCGCTATGCATCCATCCATCCATCCATCCACCCGTTTTCTGCCGTTTGTCCCTTTTTGGGGTCACGAGGGGGTCACTGGAGCATATCTCAGCCGCAATCAGGCGGAAGGCATTGCACACCCTGGACAAGTTCCTACCTCATTGCAGTGCCAACACATATAGACAGATATTGGGTTTAACTATGTAAAAGTGCTTTGAGTCACTAGAGAAAAGCGCCATCCATCCGTTTTCTACCTCTTGTCCTTTTTTGGGGGGGCGGGGGGGCGCTGGAGCCTATCTCAGCTACAAGCGGGCAGAAGGCAGGGTACACCCTGGACAAGTCACCACTTCATCGCAGTGCCAACACATATAGACAGATATTGGGATTCACTATGTAAAAGTGTTTTGCGTCACTAGAGAAAAGCGCTATCCATACATCCATCCATCCATCCGTTTTCTACCGCTTGTCCTTTTTTTGGGGGGGGGGCGGGGGGTCGCTGGAGCCTATCTCAGCTACAAACGGGCAGAAGGCAGGGTACACCCTGGACAAGTCGCCACCTCATCAAAGTGCCAACACATATAGACAGAGATTGGGTTTTACTATGTAAAAGTGCTTTGAGTCACTAGAGAAAAGCGCCATCCATCCATCCATCCGTTTTGTACCGCTTTTCCCTTTTTGGGGTCGCTGGAGCCTATCTCAGCTATAAACGGGCGGAAGGCACAGTACACCCTGGACAAGTCTCCACCTCATCGCAGTGCCAACACATATAGACAGATATTGGGTTTCATTATGTAAAAGTGCTTTGAGTCACTAGAGAAAAGCGCCATCCATCAGTAAATTTATTACCACGTGTCCCTTTTTGGGGGCGCTGGAGCCTATCCCTGCTACAATCGGGCGGAAGGTGGTTTACACCCTGGACAACTCGCCACCTCATCGCAGTGCCAACACATATAGACAGATATTGGGTTTTACTATGTAAAAGTGCTTTGAGTCACTAGAGAAAAGCGCCATCCATCCATCCATTCGTTTTCTACCGCTTTTCCCTTTTTGGGGTCCCTGGAGCCTGTCTCAGCTATGAATGGGCGGAAGGCAGCGTACACCCTGGACAAGTCACCACTTCATCGCAGTGCCAACACATGTAGACAGAGATTGGGTTTTACTATGTAAAAGTGCTTTGAGTCAATAGAGAAAAGCGCCATCCATCCATCCATCCGTTTTCTACCGCTTTTCCCTTTTTGGGGTCGCTGGAGCCTATCTCAGCTATAAACGGGCGGAAGGCACCGTACACCCTGGACAAGTCGCCAACTCATCGCAGTGCCAACACATATAGACAGATATTGGGTTTCATTATGTAAAAGTGCTTTGAGTCACTAGAGAAAAGCGGTATCCCTCCATCCATTTTCTACCGCATGTCCCTTTTTGGGGTGGCGGGGGGTGCTGGAGCCTATCTCTGCTACAATCGGGCGGAAGGCGGTTTACACCCTGGACAAGTCGCTACCTCATCGCAGTTTCAACACATATAGACAGATATTGGGTTTCACTATGTAAAAGTACTTTGAGTCACAAGAGAAAAGCGCTATATAAATATAATTGACTTCACTATTTTTTTTTTATTGAATCAAAAATATTGAAATTCCACAATATAGGGATATTGCAAACATCAAAAATTATGTACAAAGCAAATTATATAACCTGCTACCCAAGAACGTACAACAAATCTCAACAAAAGAGAAATATATATATATTTTTTTTAAAAGGTTCCAGTTTTACGGTATACCAAGTATAGCATCGTGGTACTAATGATTAAAAAAAAAAAGGTACGATACTCTGTTTGAAAAGTACCAATTTGCCATATATATTTTTTTTAAAACAGGCATGACACTGCTGGTTTTACAGGCAGAGGAGCATGTTCGGCAGCGCGCGCACACAGAGTACTTACAAGCAGATGCAGTGTGTGGACAGAAACGTGGGAACGGACGCATTTTGGCTCAAAAAGTAAAGATAAAGGTGAAGTTATCACACTGAAACACCCTCAGGAAGAGAGTAAGTTTCTTACAAGTACCATTATCACTGCAGGACGAGGAATAGCTAAACATGCTTCACTACACGCCGTAGGAGGATACGATAGCTCACATTGGAAACAAACGCCATGGGTGGAGCTGCACCTAACATCCACTGTAATGATACCAAGTACAAAAGCGTATCTAGTCGATACTACTAAGATTACATCAATATTTAAAAAAAAAAAAACATATTATGTTTATAAAGTCAGGAGATACATCCCTGGACACATGAGGACTTTGAATATGACCAATTTTTTGATCCTGTAACTACTTGGTATCGGATCGATACCTAAATTTGTGGTATCATCCAATACTAATCAAAAGAATGGAAGAAGAGAAAAATAAGTGATTATTACATTTGACCAGAAGTGTAGATAGAACATGTTGAAATAGAAAATAAGCAGATATTAACAGTAAATGAACAAGTAGATTAATAATCTATTTTTACAGCTTGTCCTTCATAAGAGGTCGATAAATGACACAATGTGTTAGCAGACTAATTAGAAGCCTTTGTTTGTTTACTTGCTACTAAAAGACAAGTTCAAACCCCGGCCGAGTCATACCAAAGACTATAAAAATGGGACCCGTTACCTTCCCTGCTTGGCACTCAGCATCAAGGGTTGGAATTGGGGGTGAAATCACCAAAAATGATTCCCGGGCGTGTCCGCTGCTGCTGCTGCTCACCGCTCCCCTCACCTCCAAGGGAGTGATGAAGCGTGATTGGGTCAAATGCAGAGAATAATTTCGTCGTGTGTGTGTGTGACAATCTTTGGTACTTTTTTAAGTTTAAGTATTCTGTGCGCGCGCGCTGCCGAACATGCTCCTCTGCTTGTAAACCCAGTGATGTGCCCGTTAATTTAAAAAAAAAGGGTCTTTTTCAGAGGCAGTGTAGTACCGTTTTTTTAATTCATTAGTACCGCGGTACTTTATTCGTAGCAGTACACGGTCCAACCCGAGTGGAAAGCCACACGAGCACCAGGGGAAGATTCAGGCGGCAGAGAGAGGACACATCCACAACATCCAGACAAAGCAATTATGTGACAACAATGTCACGGCATCATCTTTTTTACTTAATCAACTGTCATTCCCGATACGTCTGGCAGTGCCTAGAGGACATAGGAGGATTGTATTTGGGGATCTCTATAATTGGATGTGATGGATTATCTATCATCCTATGTTTTTCTAATACATTTTCAGTCTTTTTTTTTTCAGCATCCACACGTAATTTGTCCTGCTTAGCGTTTAACAGCGGGCATTTGTGCATTTATATTGTATATCATCAACCCCAAACCAGTGAAGTTGGCATGTTGTGGAAATGGTAAATAAAAACAGAATACAATGTTTTTCTAATCCTTTTCAAATTATATTCAATTGAATAGACTCCAAAGACAAGATATTTAATTTTCACACTGAGAAACTTATTTTTTTTGTTGAAAATAATCATTAACTTGGAATTTAATGGCAGCAACACATTGCAAAAAGGGGCATTTTTACCAGTGTGTTACATGGCCTTTCCTTTTAACAACACTCAGTTAACATTTGGGAACTGTTTGGGAAGTTGTTTTTCAACAGGAGACAGGTCTGGACTACAGGCAGGCCAGTCTAGTACCCGCACTCTTTTACTACGAAGTTATAACTCGTGGCTTGGCATTGTCTTGCTGAAATAAGCAGGGGCGTCCATGATAACGTTCATATGTTGCTCCAAAACCTATATGTACCTTTTCAGCATTAATGGTGCCTTCACAGATGTGTAAGTTACCCATGCCTTGGGCACTAATGCACCCCCATGCCATCACAGATGCTGACTTTTCAACTTTGCACCTAGAACAATCCGGATGGTTCTTTTTCTCTTTGTTCCGAAAGACATCACCGCCACAGTTTCCAAAAACAATTTGAAATGTGGACTCGTCAGACCACAGAACACTTTTTCCACTTTGCATCAGTCCATTTTAGATGAGTTCGGGGCCCTGCGAAGCCGGCGGCGTTTCTGGGTGTTGTTGATAAATAACTTTTTTCTTCTTTTTTTTTGCACTTACAGATGTAGCTGTTACAGTACGTCTTGGGGAGTCATTGCTGCGCTGGTAGCGTTCCTCTCCAACGCAGGAAACAAGCAAGAGTAGGGTGCAGGTAAGATGAGGTCTTTTTTTAATAAATTAGCTGAGATAGGCGCCAGCGCCCCCCGCGACCCCGAAAGGGAATAAGCGGTAGAAAATGGATGGATAAAGGCAGGACGAAAATTCAAAACTGCGGACGCTAGCGAGCGTGGAGCTAAACAAAACCAAAATGAAAAACACGAGGAAAACTAGACTGTATAAAAAATCACTACAGCAAGGAGGAAAAAACAGGAGAAATGTAAATGTTGCCTATAGAAAACATTGACCCAGCAACTATTGCTGGGTGACAGGAAACTATAAGGGGAAGTGATTAACCAAAACACCTGGTGGGAACACTAATTGCAAAACTAAGACAGGTGAGGAGAATCAGTGCCCAAGGAAATAAGGTGCACCCAGGAAACAGACTAACACAGATAAACTAACATAAATCATGCCATGACCCGGGTAACGGATCATGGCAGTAGCGACAAACTGTAGTTCCTGACAGTGGTTTTCTGAAATGTCTCCGAGCCCTTGTGGTGATCTCCTTTACACGCTGATGTCGCTTTTTGATGCAATTCCGCCTAAGGGATCGAAGGCCCGTAATACCATCGCTTATATGCAGTGATGTCTCCAGATTCTCGGAACCTTTTGATATTACGGACCGTAGAAGGTGAAATCCCATAATTCCTTGCACTAGTTCGTTGAGAAATGTTGTTCTCAAACTGTTTGACGATGGGTTTTTTTTGTGGACAAAGTGGTGACCCTCGCCCCATCCTTGTTTGTGAATGACTGAGCATTTCATGGAAGCTGCTTTTATACCCAATCATGGCACCCACCTGTTCCCAATTAACCTGCACACCTGTGGGATGTTCCAAATAAGCGTTCGACGAGCAGTCCTCAACTTTCTCAGTCTTTTTTGCCACTTGTGCCAGCGTTTTTGAAACGTGTTGCAGGCATCAAATTCCAAATGAGCTAATATTTGCAAAAAAATAACAAAGTTTCACAGTGTGAACATTAAATATCCTGTCTTTGCCGTCTATTCAATTGAATATAGGTTAAAAAGGATTTGCAAATCATTGTATTCTGTATATTTATATATATATACACACACACACAAATATTGTCAGGTTCAAACACTGATGACATCTATTAAACAAACAAGAAGCAATGAACCAAGCAGAGACAGCGTTCAATTTAGCTCATAAGGAAAACGCATGGCGCTGCACACTTAGTCACCGTCTCATCCTACACTCTAAGGTTCAGCTCCCGCGTCCCTCTATTTATTCAGGAGTTCCACAGTCGACATCACTTAGGCCGCCTCTAAAAGGAGTGGTCACATATTTCCTGCAAAGCAGATCAGACTTTATTGTGAGGTTTTGTATTAGTGTTCCTAAAAATAGATATTCCGGCCCCTAGACACATTTTGTTCTCTAAATTTGGCCCCCGAGTCAAAATAATTGCCCAGGCCTGCTCTAAAGCTTAGTGATAGATCACATATATCAGATTGGAGAGGTTTTTTTTGTTGTTTTACCCTTCAAGTTCATATTTCACTGTGTTTGTTGCATTTTTGTTGTGTTTGGGTCAATTGTAAAATATGTGGATTGAGAGCAGGTGTGAGGTTCATATGTTCTCAATATTCAGGGTTTTATCCTTCATAGGAAAAATACAATTCCAATCCGTTTTTAAGGTGGTCCGTCATAACATTTTTAGCATTCAATCAGACTTTATTGTGTGGTTTTGTATTAGTTTTCCCACAAATAGATATACCGGCCCCCAGACACATTTTTGTCTCTAAATTTGGCCCCCGAGTCAAAATAACTGCCCAGGCCTGGTCCAGGGTGTACCTTGTCTTCCGCCCCAATGCAGCTGACATAGGCTCCAGCCACCCCCGCCACCACAAAAGGGACAATCAGTAGAAAATGGATGAATGGATGTAAATATATGTGGATTGAAAGCAGGTGTGACGTTCATATGTTCTCAATATTCAGGGTTTTATCCTTCATAGAAAAAATACAATTCCAATACGTTTTTAAAGCGGTCTGTCATAACATTTTTAGCATTCAATCAGACTTTATTGTGAGGTTTTGTAGTAGTTTTCCTAAAAATAGATATACCGGCCCCCAGACACATTTTCGTCTCTAAATTTGGCCCCCAAGTCAAAATAATTGTCCAGTCCTGGGCCAGGGTGTACACCGCCTTCCGCCTGAATTCAGCTGGGATAGGCTCCAGCTACCCCTGCGACCCCAAAAGGGACAAGCGGTAGAAAATGGATGGATGGATGTAAAATATGTGCATTGAGAGCAGGTGTGATGTTCATATGTTCTCAATATTCAGGGTTTTATCCTTCATAGAAAAACTACATTTCCATTTCGTTTTTAAGGTGTCTGTCATAACAATTTTAGCATTCGATCAGACTTTATTGTGAGGTTTTGTATTAGTTTTCCTAAAAATAGATACACTGGCCCTCAGACACATTTTGTTCTCTAAATGTGGCCCTCCGAGTCAAAATAATTGCCCCGGCCTGTTCTAAAGCTTAGTGATACATCACATATATCAGATTGTAGATGTTTTATTGTTTTTCTTTACACTTTATGTTCATATTTCGCTGTGTCTGTTGCATTTGGCTCGATTGTAAAATATGTGGATTGAGAGCAGGTGTGACGTTCATATGTTCTCAATATTCAGGGTTTTATCCTTCATAGAAAAAATAAAATTCCATTCCATTTTCGAGGCGGTTTGTCATAACATTTTTAGCATTCAATCAGACTTTATTGTGAGGTTTTGTATTAGTTTTCCTAAAAATAGATATACCGGCCCCCAGACACATTTTTGTCTCTAAATTTGGCCCCCGAGTCAAAATAATTGTCTAGTCCTGGTCCGGGGTGTACCTCACCTTCCGCCTGAATTCAGCTGGGATAGGCTCCAGCCACCCCCGTGACCCCAAAAGGGACAAGCGGTAGTAAATGGATGGATGGATGTAAAAATATGTGGATTGAGAGCAGGAGTGACGTTCATATGTTCTCAATATTCTGGGTTTTATCCTTCATAGAAAAAATACAATTCCATTCCGTTTTTAAGGCGGTCTGTCATAACATTTTTAGCATTCAATCAGACTTTATTGTGAGGTTTTGTATTAGTGTTCCTAAAAATAGATATACCGGCCCCCAGACACATTTTGTTCTCTAAATTTGGCCCCCGAGTCAAAATAATTGCTCAGGCTCGTTCCAGCGTGTACCCCGTCTTCCGCCCGAGTGCAGCTTGGATAGGCTTCAGCACCCCCCGTGACTCCATATGGGAAAAAGCGGTAGAAAATGGATGGACGGATGTAAAAATATGTGGATTGAGAGCAGGTGTGACGTTCATATGTTCTCAATATTCAGGGTTTTATCCTTCATAGACAAAATACAATTCCATTCCGTTTTTAAGGCGGTCTGTCATAACATTTTTAGCATTCAATCAGACTTTATTGTGAGGTTTTGTATTAGTTTTCCTAAAAATAGATATACCGGCCCCAAGACATTTTGTTCTCTAAATTTGGCCCCCGAGTCAAAATAATTGTCCAGTCCTGGTCCAGGGTGTACCCCGCCTTCCGCCTGAATTCAGCTGGGATAGGCTCCAGCTACCCATCCATCATCATCTTCCGCTTATCCGAGGTCGGGTCGCGGGGGCAACAGCCTAAGCAGGGAAACCCAGACTTCCCTCTCCCCAGCCACTTCGTCTAGCTCTTCCCGGGGGATCCCGAGGCGTTCCCAGGCCAGCCGGGAGACATAGTCTTCCCAACGTGTCCTGGGTCTTCCCCGTGGCCTCCTACCGGTTGGACGTGCCCTAAACACCTCCCTAGGGAGGCGTTCGGGTGGCATCCTGACCAGATGCCCGAACCACCTCATCTGGCTCCTCTCGATGTGAAGGAGCAGCGGCTTTACTTTGAGTTCCTCCCGGATGGCAGAGCTTCTCACCCTATCTCTAAGGGAGAGCCCCGCCACACGGCGGAGGAAACTCATTTCGGCCGCTTGTACCCGTGATCTTATCCTTTCGGTCATGACCCAAAGTTCATGACCATAGGTGAGGATGGGAACGTAGATCGACCGGTAAATTGAGAGCTTTGCCTTCCGGCTCAGCTCCTTCTTCACCACAATGGATCGGTACAACGTCCGCATTACTGAAAACGCCGCACCGATCCGCCTGTCGATCTCACGATCCACTCTTCCCTCACTCGTGAACAAGACTCCTAGGTACTTGAACTCCTCCACTTGGGGCAGGGTCTCCTCCCCAACCCGGAGATGGCACTCCACCCTTTTCCGGGCGAGAACCATGGACTCGGACTTGGAGGTGCTGATTCTCATTCCGGTCGCTTCACACTCGGCTGCGAACCGATCCAGCGAGAGCTGAAGATCCCGGTCAGATGAAGCCATCAGGACCACATCATCTGCAAAAAGCAGAGACCTAATCCTGCGGTTACCAAACCGGAACCCCTCAACGCTTTGACTGCGCCTAGAAATTCTGTCCATAAAAGTTATGAACAGAATCGGTGACAAAGGACAGCCTTGGCGGAGTCCAACCCTCACTGGAAATGTGTTCGACTTACTGCCGGCAATGCGGACCAAGCTCTGGCACTGATCGTACAGGGAACGGACCGCCACAATAAGACAGTCCGATACCCCATACTCTCTGAGCACTCCCCACAGGACTTCCCGAGGGACACGGTCGAATGCCTTCTCCAAGTCCACAAAGCACATGTAGACTGGTTGGGCAAACTCCCATGCACCCTCAAGAACCCTGCCGAGAGTATAGAGCTGGTCCACAGTTCCACGACCAGGACGAAAACCACACTGTTCCTCCTGAATCCGAGGTTCGACTATCCGACGTAGCCTCCTCTCCAGTACACCTGAATAAACCTTACCGGGAAGGCTGAGGAGTGTGATCCCACGATAGTTGGAACACACCCTCCGGTCCCCCTTCTTAAAGAGAGGAACCACCACCCCGGTCTGCCAATCCAGAGGTACCGCCCCCGATGTCCACGCGATGCTGCAAAGTCTTGTCAACCAAGACAGCCCCACAGCATCCAGAGCCTTAAGGAACTCCGGGCGGGTCTCGTCCACCCCTGGGGCCTTGCCACCGAGGAGCTTTTTAACTACCTCAGCGACCTCAGCCCCAGAAATAGGTGAGTCCACCACAGATTCCCCAGGCACTGCTTCCTCATAGGAAGACGTGTTGGTGGGATTGAGGAGGTCTTCGAAGTATTCCTTCCACCTATCCACAACATCCGCAGTCGAGGTCAGCAGAACACCATCCGCACCATACACGGTGTTGATAGTGCACTGTTTCCCCTTCCTGAGGCGGCGGACGGTGGTCCAGAATCGCTTCGAAGCCGTCCGGAAGTCGTTTTCCATGGCTTCCCCGAACTCTTCCCATGTCCGAGTTTTTGCCTCCGCGACCGCTGAAGCTGCACACCGCTTGGCCTGTCGGTACCTGTCCACTGCCTCCGGAGTCCTATGAGCCAAAAGGACCCGATAGGACTCCTTCTTCAGCTTGAGGGCATCCCTCACCGCTGGTGTCCACCAAGGGGTTTTAGGATTGCCGCCCCGACAGGCACCAACTACCTTGCGGCCACAGCTCCGATCTGCCGCCTCGACAATAGAGGTGCGGAACATGGTCCACTCGGACTCAATGTCCAGCACCTCCCTCGTGACATGTTCAAAGTTCTTCTGGAGGTGGGAATTGAAACTTTGTCTGACAGGAGACTCTGCCAGACGTTCCCAGCAGACCCTCACAATGCGTTTGGGCCTCCCAGGTCTGTCCGGCATCCTCCCCCACCATCGCAGCCAACTCACCACCAGGTGGTGATCGGTAGAAAGCTCCGCCCCTCTCTTCACCCGAGTGTCCATAACATGAGGCCGCAAATCCGATGACACAACTACAAAGTCGATCATGGAACTGCGGCCTAGGGTGTCCTGGTGCCAAGTGCACATATGGACACCCTTATGCTTGAACATGGTGTTTGTTATGGACAATCCGTGACGAGCACAAAAGTCCAATAACAAAACACCACTCGGGTTCAGATCCGGGCGGCCATTCTTCCCAATCACGCCTCTCCAGGTTTCACTGTCGTTGCCAACGTGAGCGTTGAAGTCTCCCAGTAGGACAAGGGAATCACCCGGGGGAGCACTTTCCAGTACTCCCTCGAGCGTTCCCAAAAAGGGTGGGTACTCTGAACTGCTGTTTGGTGCATAAGCACAAACAACAGTCAGGACCCGTCCCCCCACCCGAAGGCGGAGGGAGGCTACCCTTTCGTCCACCGGGTTGAACTCCAACGTACAGGCTTTGAGCCGGGGTGAAACAAGAATTGCCACCCCAGCCCGTCGCCTCTCACTGCCGGCAACGCCAGAGTGGAAGAGGGTCCAATCCCTCTCGAGAGAAGTGGTTCCAGAGCCTTCCAGCCGGAATTTCTCGACTTTGCGCACTAGCTTAGGCTCTTTCCCCCCCAGTGACGTGACGTTCCACGTCCCAAGAGCTAGCTTCTGTAGCCGAGGATCGGACCGCCAAGTGCCCTGCCTTCGGCTGTCGCCCAGCTCACAATGCACCCGACCTCTATGGCCCCTGCTATGGGTGGTGAGCCCATTGGAGGGGTGACCCACGTTGCCTCTTCGGGCTGTGCCCGGCCGGGCCCCATAGGAACAGGCCCGGCCACCAGGCGCTCGCCATCGTGCCCCACCTCCGGGCCTGGCTCCAGAGGGGGGCCCCGGTGACCCGCGTCCGGGCGAGGGAAATCTGGGTCCATGATGTTTCTTCTTCATAAAGGTCTTCGAGCTGCTCTTTGTCTGATCCCTCACCTAGAACCTGTTTGCCTTGGGAGACCCTACCAGGGGGCTTTATGCCCCCGGACAACATAGCTCCTAGGATCATTGGGACACGCAAACTCCTCTACCACGATAAGGTTGCAGCTCAGAGAGGAGGCTCCAGCTACCCCTGCGACCCCAAAAGGGACAAGCGGTAGAAAATGGATGGATGGATGTAAAAATATGTGGATTGAGAGCAGTTGTGACGTTCATATGTTCTCAATATTCAGGGTTTTATCCTTCATAGAAAAAATACAATTCCATTCCATTTTTAAGGCGTCTGTTATAACATTTTTAGCATTAGATCAGACTTTATTGTGAGGTTTTGTAGTAGTTTTCCTAAAAATAGATATACCGGCCCCCAGACTCATTTTCTTCTCTAAATTTGCCCCCCCGCCGAGTCAAAACAATTGCCCAGGCCTGTTCTAAAGCTTAGTGATACATCACATATATCAGATTGTAGATGTTTTATTGTTGTTTTTTTTACACTTTACGTTCATATTTCGCTGTGTTTGTTGCATTTGGCTTGATTGTAAAATATGTGGATTGAGAGCAGGTGTGACGTTCATATGTTCTCAATATTCAGGGTTTTATCCTTCATAGAAAAAATACAATTCCATTTCGTTTTTAAGGCGGTCTGTCATAACATTTTTAGCATTTAATCAGACTTTATTGTGAGGTTTCGTATTAGTTTTCCTAAAAATAGATATACCGGCCCCCAGACACATTTTTGTCTCTAAATTTGGCCCCCTGAGTCAAAATAATTGCCCCGGCCTGCTCTAAAGCTTAGTGATAGATCACATATATCAGATTGTAGATGTTTTATTGTTTTTTTTTACACTTTACGTTCATATTTCGCTGTGTTTGTTGCATTTGGCTTGACTGTAAAATATGTGGATTGAGAGCAGGTGTGATGTTCATATGTTCTCAATATTCAGGGTTTTATCCTTCATAGAAAAAATACAATTCCATTTCGTTTTTAAGGCGGTCTGTCATAACATTTTTAGCATTCAATCAGACTTTATTGTGAGGTTTTGTATTAGTTTTCCTAAAAATAGATATACCGGCCCCCAGACACAATTTTGTCTCTAAATGTGGCCCCCGAGTCAAAATAATTGCTCCGGCCTGCTCTAAAGCTTAGTGATACATCACATATATCAGATTGTAGATGTTTTTTTGTTGTTTTACCCTTCATGTTCATATTTCACTGTGATTGTTGCATTTTTGTTGCGTTTGGCTTGATTGTAAAATATGTGGATTGAGAGCAGGTGTGATGTTCATATGTTCTCAATATTCAGGGTTTTATCCTTCATAGAAAAAAATACAATTCCAATACGTTTTTAAAGCGGTCTGTCATAAAATTTTTAGCATTCAATCAGACTTTATTGTGAGGTTCTGTAGTAGTTTTCCTAAAAATAGATATACCGGCTCCCAGACACATTTTTGTCTCTAAATTTGGCCCCCGAGTCAAAATAATTGCCCCGGCCTGTTCTAAAGCTTAGTGATACATCACATATATCAGATTGTACTTGTTTTATTGGTTGTTTTTTTTACACTTTATGTTCATATTTCGCTGTGTTGCATTTTTGTTGTGTTTGGCTCGATTGTAAAATATGTGGATTGAGAGCAGGTGTGAGGTTCTTATGTTCTCAATATTCAGGGTTTTATCCTTCATAGAAAAAATACAATTCCATTACGTTTTTAAGGCGGTCTGTCATAACATTTTTAGCATTCAATCAGACTTTATTGTGAGGTTTTGTAGTAGTTTTCCTAAAAATAGATATACCGGCCCTCAGACACATTTTTTTCTCTAAGTTTGGCCCCTCGAGTCAAAATAATTGCCCCGGCCTGTCCTAAAAATTAGTGATATATCACATATATCAGATTGTAGATTTGTTTTTGTTTTTTTTACCCTTCACATTCATATTTTGCTGTGTTTGTTGCATTTTTGGTCCTTTTGGCTTGATTATAAAATATGTGGATTGAGAGCAGGTGTGACGTTCATATGTTCTCAATATTCAGGGTTTTATCCTTCATAGAAAAAATACAATTCCATTACGTTTTTAAGGCGGTCTGTCATAACATTTTTAGCATTCAATCAGACTTTATTGTGAGGTTTTGTAGTAGTTTTCCTAAAAATAGATATACCGGCCCTCAGACACATTTTTTTCTCTAAGTTTGGCCCCTCGAGTCAAAATAATTGCCCCGGCCTGTCCTAAAAATTAGTGATATATCACATATATCAGATTGTAGATTTGTTTTTGTTTTTTTTACCCTTCACATTCATATTTTGCTGTGTTTGTTGCATTTTTGGTCCTTTTGGCTTGATTATAAAATATGTGGATTGAGAGCAGGTGTGACGTTCATATGTTCTCAATATTCAGGGTTTTATCCTTCATAGAAAAAATACAATTCCATTCCGTTTTTAAGGCGGTCTCTCATAACATTTTTAGCATTCAATCAGACTTTATTGTGTGGTTTTGTATTAGTTTTCCTAAAAATAGATATACCGGCCCCCAGACTCATTTTCTTCTCTAAATTTGCCCCCCCACCGCCGAGTGAAAATAATTGCCCAGGCCTGCTCTAAAGGTTAGTGATACATCACATATATCAGATTGTAGATGTTTTATTGTTTTTCTTTACACTTTATATTCATATTTCGCTGTGTCTGTTGTATTTGGCTCGATTGTAAAATATGTGGATTGAGAGCAGGTGTGACTACATATGTTCTCAATATTCAGGGTTTTATCCTTCATAGAAAAAATACAATTCCATTCCGTTTTTAAGGCGGTTTGTCATAACATTTTTAGCATTCAATCAGACTTTATTGTGAGGTTTTGTATTAGTTTTCCTAAAAATAGATATACCGGCCCCCAGACACATTTTTGTCTCTAAATTTGGCCCCCGAGTCAAAATAATTGCCCAGGCCTGGTCCAGGGTGTACCCCGCCTTCCGCCTGAATTCAGGCTCCAGCTACTCCCGCGACCCCAAAAGGGACAAGCGGTAGGAAATGGATGGATGGATGAATGCAAGGCTGACGTGTGATTTTTTCCTGTCTTGTCGCCGTGCTGCTCATGTTGCAAAAGCAGCGAGCGCCATCGTGACGACAAACGGCAACAGAGCGGACACAAAAACTGCTAAAAATACGAGCACATGAAGGCAATTTGGAGAAAATTGGATCCTCCCTCGTATTGTTTCTCTCCGCCTTGTTTCTCCGGCGTGGAAGACAGCCATTTTGAATGAGTCTGTCGGTCCCACAGCTGATATGACTAACCCTGATGTCTCCAGGATCAGGACTTGGGGGGGGGGGGGGGGGTTGAGGGGGGGGGCCTCCATTGCGAACGACAAGGTGACGCATGTTTTGGGCAGCCTGCTGGCGCCAACGCGGACATGCGCCACGTGTGACAAACGACACCGAGATGGGAGCGATACCAAACAAGTCGTGACTCAAGGTCTGCTGCAATACGGCGCCGGATGCAGCCGCTGTGAAACGATACCGAAGGCAGGCTTGAGACGGCGCGTGTGGGAGATGGAAGCTGTGGCGAGAGCAGCGGGGCTTCGAGCCCAATTCTGGAATTCATCTCCGGCAGCTAAGATCATTAGTTTGATTTGTTCCGGCTACTCAAATGACTAAGCAGCGTCGCCGTCATTCCGGGCCAGGTGAGGCGAGGGCGAGGGCGATTATTAAAAGTCAGCTGACATTACAACAACATTTATCAACCAGCTATTGCAAGGAATTAAGGGATTTCACCATCTGCGGTTCATGATATCATCAAAAACTTCAGAGAATCTTGAAAAATCACTACATATAAGCAATGATATAATGGACCTTCCATCCCTCGGGCGGTACTACATCAAAAAGCGACATCAGCGTGTAATGGATATCACCACATGAGCTCGGGAACACTTCAGAAAACCACCTTCACTAACTACAGTCAGTTGCTACATCTGTAAGTGCAAGTTTAAACTACTATGCAAAGCCAAAGCCATTTATCAACAACACCCAGAAACGCCGCCGACTTTGCTGGGCCTGAGCTCATCTAAGACGGACTGATGCAAATTGGAAAAAGTGTTCTGAGGTCTGACGAATCCACATTTCAAGTAGTTTTTGGAAGTTATGGACGTCGTGTACTCCGTACTAAAGAGGAAAAGAACGATCTGGATTGTTATAGGCAAAAAGTTGAAAAGCCAGCATTTGTGATGGTATGGGGGTGTATTAGTGCCCAAGGCATGGGTAACTTACACATCTGTGAAGGCACCATTAATGCCGAAAGGTACATACAGGTTTTGGAGCAACATATCAACGTTATCATGGACGCCCCTGCTTATTTCAGCAAGACGATGCCAAGGCATGTGTTAGAACAGCGTGGCTTCATAGTAAAAGGAAGCGGGTACTAGACTGGCCTGCCTGTAGTCCAGACCTGTCGCCCATTGAAAATGTGCAGCGCAATATAAAGCCTAAAATACCACAAGGGAGACCGCGGACTGTTGAAAAACTTAAGCTGTACATCAAGCAAGAATGGGAAAGAATTCCACCTGAAAAGCTTTGAAAATTGGTCTCCTCAGTTCCTAAATGTTTACTGAGTATTGTTAAAAGGAAAGGCCATGTAACACAGTGGTAAAAATACATTTCTTTGCAGTGTGTTGCTGCCATTAAATTGTACGTTAATGATTACTTGCAAAAAAAAATTTGAAAATTCTCAGTTGGAACATTAAATATCTTGTCTTCGCAGTCTATTCAATTGAAAATCAGTTGAAAAGGATTTGTAAATCATTGTATTCTGTTTTTATTTACCATTTACACAACGTGCCACCTTGACTGGTTTTGTGTTTTGTACTACTTGTTTTAATGCCTTAAACCGGAAGCAAAACCACTCATAGCGTTTCTGCATGAAAATCAATCAATCAATCAATCAATGTTTACTTATATAGCCCTAAATCACTAGTGTCTCAAAGGGCTGCACAAACCACCACGACATCCTCGGTAGGCCCACATAAGGGCAAGGAAAACTCACACCCAGTGGGACATCGGTGACAATAATGACCCAGTGGGACGTCGGTGACAATAATGACTATGAGAACCTTGGAGAGGAGGAAAGCAATGGATGTCGAGCGGGTCTAACATGATACTGTGAAAGTTCAATCCATAATGGATCCAACACAGTCGCGAGAGTCCAGTCCAAAGCGGATCCGACACAGCAGCGAGAGTCCCGTTCACAGCGGAGCCAGCAGGAAACCATCCCAAGCGGAGGCGGATCAGCAGCGCAGAGATGTCCCCAGCCGATACACAGGCAAGCAGTACATGGCCACCGGATCGGACCGGACCCCCTCCACAAGGGAGAGTGGGACATAGAAGAAAAAGAAAAGAAACGGCAGATCAACTGGTCTAAAAAGGGAGTCTATTTAAAGGCTAGAGTATACAAATGAGTTTTAAGGTGAGACTTAAATGCTTCTACTGAGGTGGCATCTCGAACTGTTACCGGGAGGGCATTCCAGAGTGCTGGAGCCCGAACGGAAAACGCTCTATAGCCCGCAGACTTTTTTTGGGCTTTGAGAATCACTAATAAGCCGGAGTCCTTTGAACGCGGATTTCTTGCCGGGACATATGGTACAATACAATCGGCAAGATAGGATGGAGCTAGACCGTGTAGTATTTTATACGTAAGTAGTAAAACCTTAAAGTCACATCTTAAGTGCACAGGAAGCCAGTGCAGGTGAGCCAGTACAGGCGTAATGTGATCAAACTTTCTTGTTCTTGTCAAAAGTCTAGCAGCCACATTTTGTAACAACTGTAATCTTTTAATGCTAGACATGGGGAGACCCGGAAATAATACGTTACAGTAGTCGAGGCGAGACGTAACAAACGCATGGATAATGATCTCAGCGTCTTTAGTGGACAGAATGGAGCGAATTTTAGCGATATTACGGAGATGAAAGAAGGCCGTTTTAGTGACGCTTTTAATGTGTGACTCAAAGGAGAGAGTTGGGTCGAAGATAATACCCATATTCTCTACCGTGTCGCCTTGTTTAATTGTTTGGTTGTCAAATGTTAGAGTTGTATTGTTAAATAGAGGTCGGTGTCTAGCAGGACCGATAATCAGCATTTCCGTTTTTTTGGCGTTGAGTTGCAAAAAGTTAGCGGACATCCATTGTTTAATTTCATTAAGACACGCCTCCAGCTGACTACAATCCGGCGTGTTGGTCAGCTTTAGGGGCATGTAGAGTTGGGTGTCATCAGCATAACAGTGAAAGCTAACACCGTATTTGCGTATGATGTCACCTAGCGGCAGCATGTAGATGCTGAAGAGTGTAGGGCCAAGGACTGAACCCTGGGGAACTCCACACGCTACCTTAACGTAGTCCGAGGTCACATTGTTATGGGAGACACACTGCATCCTATCAGTAAGATAAGAGTTAAACCAAGACAGGGCTAAGTCTGACATACATACATAATTCTTCATTCATCAACCCCTCGTGGGTCCATGACGACGACTTCTGTTTTGTTTGATCAGCCGTTTTACTGCCGTGTTACAGACACTGTTTGGTATGCAAATAAACATTTAAAAAGTATTTCTGTGTAAATAACTCATTTCACAACAAATCTGCAGCTCATTGACCGTTACGGCTACTAAATGGAAAAAAAAACATTTTAAATTTCGAAATTTTTGAGGGTGCGGCTTTTAAACCGGTGCACTAAATAGTACGGAAAATGCAGTATGGGAGAGATTCCTCTGACATTTTAAGCTATGTTTTTGTTTTTGAGTGGTCAGCTTGAAGCGTCCTTCTGTCTCTGACTCCCTCGTCGTCATGTGACATGAGTGTCTGTTAGGATTTTACTTCCTAGTTTTGAGGACCCGCCTTATCTTGCCTATTTGCCCAAAAATATTTTTTGTTTCCCTATTGGAACATTAAATATCTTGTCTTTGCAGTCTATTCAATCGAAAATAAGTTGAAAAGGATTTGTAAATCATTGTATTCTGTTTTTATTTACCATTTACACAACGTGCCAACTTGACTGGTTTTGTGTTTTGTACTTCTTGTTTTAATGCCTTAAACCGGAAGCAAAACCACTCATAGCGTTTCTGCATGAAAATAATTCTTCATTCATCAACCCCTCGTGGTTCCATGACGACGACTTATGTTTTGTTTGATCAGCCCTTTTACTGCCGTGCTGCAGACACCGTCTGGTATGTAAATAAACATTTACAAAATATTCTGTGTAAATAACACATTTCATAACAAATCTGCGGCTTATTGACCGGTACGGCTAATAGATGGGAAAAAATAATAGTTTTGCGAAATTTTCGAGGGTGCGGCTTTTAAACCGGTGCACTAAATAGTCCGGAAAATGCAGTACGGGAGAGAATTCCTCTGACATTTTAAACTATGTTTTTGTTTTTGAGTGGTCAGCTTGAAGCGTCCTTCTGTCTCTGACTCCCTCGTCGTCATGTGACATGAGTGTCTGTTAGGATTTTACTTCCTAGTTTTGAGGACCCGCCTTATCTTGCCTATTTGCCCAAAAATATTTTTTGTTTCCCTATTGGAACATTAAATATCTTGTCTTTGCAGTCTATTCAATCGAAAATAAGTTGAAAAGGATTTGTAAATCATTGTATTCTGTTTTTATTTACCATTTACACAACGTGCCAACTTGACTGGTTTTGTGTTTTGTACTTCTTGTTTTAATCCCTTAAACCGGAAGCAAAACCACTCATAGCGTTTCTGCATGAAAATAATTCTTCATTCATCAACCCCTCGTGGTTCCATGACGACGACTTATGTTTTGTTTGATCAGCCCTTTTACTGCCGTGCTGCAGACACCGTCTGGTATGTAAATCAACATTTACAAAAGATTCTGTGTAAATAACACATTTCATAACAAATCTGCGGCTTATTGACCGGTACGAATACTAAATGGAAAAAAAACATTTTAAATTTCGAAATTTTTGAGGGTGCGGCTTTTAAACCGGTGCACTAAATAGTACGGAAAATGCAGTATGGGAGGGATTCCTCTGACATTTTAAGCTATGTTTTTGTTTTTGAGTGGTCAGCTTGAAGCGTCCTTCTGTCTCTGACTCCCTCGTCGTCATGTGACATGAGTGTCTGTTATGATTTCACTTCCTAGTTTTGAGGACCCGCCTTATCTTGCCTATTTCCCCAAAAATATTTTTTGTTTCCCTATTGGAACATTAAAAATCTTGTCTTTGCAGTCTATCTTTTGAATATAAGTTGAAAAGGTTTTGCAAATCATTGTATTCTGTTTTTATGTACCATTTACACAACGTGCCAACTTGACTGGTTTTGTGTTTTGTACTTCTTGTTTTAATGCCTTAAACCGGAAGCAAAACCACTCATAGCGTTTCTGCATGAAAATAATTCTTCATTCATCAACCCCTCGTGGGTCCATGACGACGACTTTTGTTTTGTTTGATCAGCCGTTTTACTGCCGTGTTACAGACACTGTTTGGTATGTAAATTAACATTTAAAAAGTATTTATGTGTAAATAACTCATTTCACAACAAATCTGCAGCTCATTGACCGTTACGGCTACTAAATGGAAAAAAATATTTTAAATTTCGAAATTTTCGAGGGTGCGGCTTTTAAACCGGTGCACTAAATAGTACGGAAAATGCAGTACGGGAGAGAATTCCTCTGACATTTTAAACTATGTTTTTGTTTTTGAGTCGTCAGCTTGAAGCGTCTCTCTGTCTCTGACTCCCTCGTCGTCATGTGACACGAGTATCTGTTATGATTTTACTTCCTAGTTTTGAGGACCCGCCTTATCTTGCCCATATACAAAAACAATATTTTTTCTTCCTAATTGGAAAATTAAATAACTTGTCTAGGCAGTCTATTCAATTGAATATAAGTTGAAAAGGATTTGTAAATCGTTGTATTCTTTTTTTATTTACGAATTACACAACGTGCCAAATTGACTGGTTTTGGGTTATGTACTTCTTGTTTCAATGCCTTAAACCGGAAGCAAAACCGCTTGTAGAATATAATTCTTCATTCATCAACCTTGTTTAAAACAAATAAAGTGCACTTCTCTGCATGATGTCACACAAGATATTTCAATAAATGTCAAAAAAAAAGAGCCGAATAATAGGAAATCAAATAGTGTATGTCCTTAACTATGTGGTAGGTTCCTCCGGACGTTATCTCCTTCTGTTATTGACTAGTTTTTTCATACGGTGTTCATCTGGAAATGGTTGCCTCGGCATTTTGTTTGTGTGGCATGTTGACATGCGGAGTTTCAAGTACTCTTTATTCTCTAGCGGGTGACTTTTCAAATGATGTCACACATTCGCAGCCATGCCACTTTTTGTAGCAAAGCTTTTGCCACACACTTTACAAATCACGGTTGTCTGTTCGACATCTTCCCGCTTGAAGCCAAACCACCGCCAGCCTGCTGTTTTACTTGGGAATTAATTCTTCCTTCATTTGTTACCAGATTCCCACCTTCTTTCTCTCGTAGTACCACTCGCACCACAGCTAAAGTTACCCATGCTGCTACCTCTCTGCTCCGCGAGGGCGTATACGTATGTGACGTATGTAAGAAGGTGCGCTTATTTTATTGAGGAGGGACAAGAAAGAGTGTAGTGTAATGCCAGCAGCTAAAAGCAACTGTGTGAGAACGTATTCTCCAATATCACAATATAGTCATTTTCTATATCGCATAGAGACAAACCCGCGATATATCGAGTATATCGATATGTCGCCCAGCCCTAGGGCCAACTTCACTGGTTTTTATTTTGAAGTGTTATCAGTCAATCAATGGTTGATTTGCTCTCATTAAAAATAATGGCGATATTATGGTGTTTAGCAGCAATAATTTGGAGGTCGTTACATGGCCAGGCAGAATGTGTTATCAGCCCAGACCCAGCTGACATGCGAGCGTCCCAAAGCGCCACAAATGACCTGCACAAAGCCGACAACTGTGATCAAGTGTTTTATCGCCGCCACAAGCAAAGCCAAAAAGAGGAGAGGGTTATGGTGTGTGTGTGTGTGTGTGGGGGGGGGTTGTGATAAAGTGGCCCCTCCAGGCAGCCGCTGGAGCACACAAAGACATGGCAGGTAACCTCCAGGATGAAATGAAGGGAGAGCGGAGAAATATCCTCCATAATGTTGTAACATGCATGCGTCTCATCCGTCTCCCAGGATGAATAAGGAGGCA
Organism: Nerophis ophidion; assembly: GCF_033978795.1. Taxonomy (NCBI): domain Eukaryota; kingdom Metazoa; phylum Chordata; class Actinopteri; order Syngnathiformes; family Syngnathidae; genus Nerophis; species Nerophis ophidion. The sequence goes on along the minus strand of NC_084624.1, from coordinate 10,508,946 downwards.
ATTAGTCAGCACACACACACACACACACACACACACTTAAACATATTTCCTCTTCTGCTAACCACGCCACACTATTCATTTACTCAAATATTACATTTGCTGCGGTGCTTAATTATCCCATCATGATTGATAATCGAAGGCTCTTGTTTTCAATGAGAGTTCAACGTCTGTTTAAAGGCCGGAGCATGGCTGCTTTTTTTTTTTTTTGTGTGCGGCAAGTGCAAATTATTTATACCACCGGTGTCAAAGTCAAGGCCCCGGGGGCCACATCTGGGCCTCCACATGGTTGTGTGTGTGGTGAAAGCCCGGAAATAATGTGTCAACAAGGCGTTTCATCTTTTTTGAGAAATGTACCGTATTTTTTTTAGAGATGTCCGATAAATGCTTTGAAATGTAATATCGGAAATTATCGATTATCGTTTTCAACCTCCCGATTTTCCCGGGAGACTCACGAATTTCAGCGCCCCTCCCGAAAATCTCCCGGGGCAACCATTCTCCCGAATTTGTCCCGATTTCCACCCAGGCAACAATATTGGGGGCGTGACTTAAAGGCATACTTGCCAACCTTGAGACCTGCAAATTCGGAATATTGGGGTGGCGGGGTTAAGGGGGGAGGAGTATATTATATTTTATATATATGTATATATACATATATGTATATATGTATATATGTATATACATATATATATGTATATATATACATATATATGTATATATATACATATATATGTATATATATACATATATATGTATATATACATATATATATGTATATGTACATATACATGTATATGTATGTGTATATATATATATACATATATATGTATATATATCCATCCATCCATTTTCGACCACTTATTCCCTTTTGGGGTCGCAGGGAGCGCTGGTGCCTATCTCAGCGACAATCTGGTGGAAGGCACCTTATCGTAGGTCCAACACAGATATATATATATATATATATATATATATATATATATATATGTATGTATGTATGTATGTATATATATATATATATATATATATGATAGTTCAAACACCGAACTATCTATTAAACGAGACAAGAAGCAAGGAATCAGGCAGAGACAGTGTTCAATTTTGCTCATAAGGAGAAACGTATTACAGTCTCCCACCATGCTCTGAGGGGCAGTCCCATGCGCTCCTCTATTTATCCGGGAGTTCCTTAGTAACATCACTGAGGCTGCTTCTAAGGGGGAGGGGACACAAATTACGCAAGCAGCCCCAGTAGCACAATATGTGATTTTTCAGAATCATCATCATTCATCATCATCATCATTTATTTTTATTCCTTTCATGAAAATGCATATTTACAAGCCACGTACAATTGACACTATCATTGTTTTTTTTTTGTTTTTCTTTCTTATACATTTCCATGATCAGAAAGGAGCAGATGGAAGAATAATATTCTTATATTTATCTGCCCCCTTTTTAACACCAATTATTTTTGATGACTTTATAACCGTTCCCTCCACCAACACCCAAACTCCAACAAACTTTTGCATTTTCCTTTAAGCACTTTCACAATGACACGTCCAATCTAAATCAAAACTCAGTTTGATATAATTTCAGTTTTCTCTTTTTGTAACTCTTTTTAAAAACAAATATATTCTTACAGCTTTTTAAGTCTTTGTTTAGAGAATTCCATGCTTTCACACCAACAACAGACAAGCACATTTGTTTCAAATTTGTTCGCACTCTTGGATGTTTAAAGTCATACGGCCTTCTGTGGTTTTCATCTTCAGATGTGAACACAAATAACTTTTGTATGTCCTTCGGAAGAACTTTATTTCTCGCTTTGAACATCATTAATAGTGTATTCAATTCTACAATGTCTTTTAGTTTTAGTAATCCTGACCTAATGAAGAGTGGATTTGTGTGGTCTCTATATCCTACTTTAAAAATGATTCGAATTGCTCTTTTCTGTGAAAGAAATAAAGGCATTATGTTGCTGTGATATGTATTTCCCCATATTTCTGCACAATAATTGAAATAAGGTAGAATAATTGAGCAATATAACATTCTCATTGTGTTGTATGGAAAACTATATTTAACCTTGTTCAAAATAAATAAACTTTTAGATACCTTATTTTTCACATGCATTATATGAGCTTTCCATGTCAACTTTTCATCTAAGATGACCCCAAGAAATCTGATTTCAGACACCTTCTCAATTTTCACATTGTTTATGGATAAACTAACTTCCATCTTTCTTTTATTACCGAATACCATATACTTAGTCTTTTCCAAATTTAAAGATAATTTATTTATATCAAACCACAATTTTAGTTTAACCATTTCCTCTTTAATATTATTGGCTAAAATGTTCAAGTCATCTCCTGAACAGTATAAATTTGTATCGTCTGCGAATAATACGCACTGTAAAATTTTCGAAACCTCACAAATATCATTTATATATAAAGTAAAAAGTTTGGGTCCTAAAATCGAACCTTGTGGAATTCCACATTCAATATTCATACATTCTGACCTATGATCATCGATCTCAACATATTGCTGTCGTTGATGTAAATAACTGGTTAACCAGTCCAGTGCAACTCCTCTGACTCCATAAGTATATAATTTAGAAATGAGAATTTGATGATCTACAGTGTCAAATGCCTTCTTTAAATCAATGAACACTCCTATTGTGTATTTATTTTGATCAACTGCAGTTGTAATCTCTTCAATAATGTTCATGATGGCCAAGCTCGTAGACCTGTTTGATCGAAATCCATACTGATTTGAATGCAAAGATATTTTGCCGTCTCTGCTTTGTCTGCGTGCTGTCGTCTTCTCTTCATTGAGGAACTTGAAGTCCGCCCTTGGCTGTTTTAGTGGGCTGGAAGACAGCAACTGCTGCTGCGAGACAAACTTGCAGTGGAAAATAACAAGTTGTTGTGCCTTTGCACGGATAACTTGAGCACAATAGATAGTAACTATAGCAACGGCCTTTAAGCACTAGAGTTGTGTGGTAACTTATACGTAATTATTTCAACAGCTTGTGTTTGATGAAAACTACAGAACACAAAACATTATGAAAATACCGTAAATCAACCTACTCAGTGGCCGAGTGGTTAGAGTGTCTGCCCTGAGATTGGTAGGTTGCGGGGTCAAACCCCGGCCGAGTCATCTATCCATCCATCCATTTCCCACCGCTTATTCCCTTTTTGGGGTCTCGGGGGGCGCTGGTGCCTATCTCAGCTACAATCGGGCGGAAGGCGGGGTACACCCTGGACAAGTCGCCACCTCATCGCAGGGCCCCGGCCGAGTCATACCAAAGACTATAAAAACGGGACATATTCCTTCCCTGCTTGGCACTCAACATTAAGGGTTTGAATTGGGGGTTAAATCACCAAAAATGATTCCCGGGCGCGGCCACTGCTGCTGCTCACTGCTCCCCTCACCTCCCAGGAGGGTGATCAAGGGTGATGGGGTTAATGCAGAAAATAAATTCGCCACACCTCGTGTGTGTGTGTGTGTGTGTGTGTGTGTGTGTGTGTGTGGGTGTGCGCGCGTGCGTACGTGCGTGCGTGCGTGCGTGCGTGCGTGCGTCCGTCCGTCCGTGCGTCCGTGCGTGCGTGCGTGCGTGCGTGCGTGCGTGCGTGCGTGCGTGTGACAATCATTGGTACTTTAACTTTAAATGAGCTGCACCGTTTTGTAAGCCGCAGGGCCCAAAGTGTAGGGAAAAAGGCTGATTTTTTTGTTCACAGTAAGTCAAAATATATTTATCTCATTCCAAAAACAAAGAAAGGTGTCTGTGTTTATATGATTTGATATGAAATACATCACGACCACATGCACTTATACACTTTTTAATACACTTCCTGCAGGTGCGGTCGTAATGTCGTAAACACGCCGCTGCTAAATCAACACCCGTAGTCTTTTTCTTTATTCCGCTTCATTTATCTGCCACCATCCGAGACGTTATCTCATCTTTTGCTCTCCCGCCTTCCGGGTGTGGCGCTGTGGTCCGCAGCCGCCGGCATGAACCCGCAGGAAACACCTGTTTCGTTCCGGACATGAGCGCCGGGCCATCGAGTGTCGATCACCCGCGTGTCATCACACCGTCACCGCATGACTTGGACACTTGGACAAGGGGCGGGGCCACATTTTTTTATTTTTTTTGCAGCTTGTGTGTGGCGCTGCATGTGACTGGTGCGGACACACGTGCGTACCTGTGTGGGCGGTGAAGAGAGGCGCCGCTATTGGCCAGTTTGGACAAAATATGGCGATGAGAGATAAAGCGAGGCGAAGGCTCATCACTAATGCAAAGGTTCAAAGACTCGGTCCGCGTCTCATCATCAGAGCCGTGAACACAAAGGAAATGACCAACTGACCCCCCCCCCTTCAATATTTACTATATTAGCAGTGTAAAGTGCATCAGATAGTAGTCACTTTCCCCACATTTTGGGATCTTACAGCCTTATTCCAAAAATGCAATACAATTGTTGTTGTCCTCAAAATTCTGCACACAAGACCCCATAATGACAACGTGAAAAGGTTTTTATTTATTTATTTTTTATTGCAAATGTATTGAAAATAAACCCCAAAAAATAATCACATGTGCATAAGTATTCAGACCCTTTGC
>NC_084624.1:10496843-10499343 GCF_033978795.1 Nerophis ophidion | reverse complement strand
TAGCATAAAGGGAAGAAGATTAAGAGCTATTCAGTAGGATTTAAGGTCGAAGCTATAATATGCTGAAAAGAACAGTAAGCAGCTATACTTTTTTAGTATACCGTAGCTGCGTGTGTCAAATATAAGTCATTAAATGACTCCCGCCTCCTGGTGGTAGAGGGCGCTAGTGATCCTTCTCGCGACTACTCGGCCGCAGAAGAAGTGACAACAAGCCGCAAGAGTGAGCAGCGATCGTTTGTTTCCTCTCGCTTGCACTTTTAACATGGAGGATTACATATCTAAAATAAAACTACACGTGAGGAGCCGAGCTAACTGATAGGAACGGTCTGATAGCAGTTTTATAAACTGGACTTTCAATCGAAGCAGGAGGTAATAAAGGAAGATCTCCATCGAGACAGAGAGACTTTTAAAACTGAAGAAAGATAAGGAAGACTTCTATAAACAAGTTATCGATGCTTTTGACCAGAAGGAGCTGCGCATGGACTTCATTTATAAGTAAAGGTAAGACCAAAAATAAAGGTTTTTTTTTTATTAAATGTGCTTTTCATGATTGTATCCTTACATCACACTCAAATTTATAAGTGCAGGCCTAAATTTACCGCATGCCTTTGGTAAGCGCCAGAGTGAAAAGAGGTTTTAAAATAATTAGCAATTTTTTTTTTTTTTAAACGCCGGAGTGAGAAGAGGCGGCGATTCAAGGAAATACGGTACATACTACTGATATAAAAAAGGCAAGCTTTTAGTTCATTTTTATTTTTTGTTTTTAATTGTTTTTTAATCTTCATTATTTACTTAACATTATTACAGTGTGTCTCTATATAAATACATATATATATATATTTTTTTTTTTTTCTTTTCAATTTGGGTCAAAGGTTGTCCGCATTTCAATGTCTTACGCACACTTGTTATTACATATGTTGGCCAGAGGGGGAGCACGTCAAATTTTGACACACTTGTTATTTCATATGTTGACAAGAGGGGGGGTAGCATTTTTAAAACCGCCGCCCAGTTTTCAGCACAGTCCCACTCAAGAGCAGAGGCAAGACAACTTTATTTATATAGCACATTTACAACAATTTTTGAATTGAACCAAAGTGCTTTACAGGTTAAAAAGCATATAGCAAAAAAAACATGTTGGCAGACGGGTCAGCCAACTTCTGCCGGCCCTTAAAAAGGTGGAGAACAGGTAAACATTGGTTTTTGAGGGCGGGTAAAATAAAATATTCAGTCTATAGCTGGACTTCTGGGGAGGGGGTCCAGATTGAGACCAAAAAAAAAAACCTCAATAGCCATAGCACACACAAACAAAATTACAAAGAATACACAAGACTTGCAATAGAGGTGGTTATATATATATATATATATATATATATATATATATATATATATATATATATATATATATATATATATATATATATATATATATACACACACACATATATATCATTCTCTATTAGATGCAATGGTTTTCCGTATTAAGACCATGATTTATGTACTCATATGGAAGATACTTTTCCTTGTTGATGTCTGAAGAAATACAAAAACCCACGCACTCTCTCACACACACACACACACACACACACACACACACACACACACACACACACATTCATGTATTTCTTACCTTCTTCGGACCGCTGAAAAATTCCTTCCTCTTTCGGACCAGCATTTCTAGATATATAGAGATTTGTATTTACAACATGAATAATATATACATGCTATACAAATATAAGAAAGCTTGTTGTGAAAACAGAGTTGGAATTTCACAAGAAAAAGGTCACAATTTCACGAGAAAAACTCGGAATGTAAATAAAGGTCGTCATTTTCCTCGACGCAAGTCAAAATTTTACAGGAAAAACTGAACATTTGTGTAATATTACGGTAAAAGTTGGAATTGTACGCACTAACCGTCGCAATTTTACAAAAAAAACGCTTAAAATGTCGGCAATTTTATGTAAAGAGTCGTAATGTTACTCGACAAAACTCACAATTTTATAAGAAGACTTTAAAATGTTGGCAATGTTATAACAATATTCGGAATTTTACTTGGCAAAATGATGAAAAAAGTAAAAAAAATGGCAATATTGTGATAAAGTCATAATTGTACATGCATTAAAAAGTAATTGTTTTACTACGTAAAGTAATATTTTACGACAAAATATTGCAATATTACAGAAACAGAGAAAATATGACAAATTGTTCCCAATTTTATTTTAAAAAAAATCGACACTTTTTTCAGTTAATTTATTTTATTTTAATTTCTTTGTGTGTAATTCTTTTTTAATCTTCATTATTTACTTCAAGTTATGACAGTATGTCTCTATATACATTGTTTTTATTATCATTATTAATTCTGGCGAATTCAATTTCTTACACACACTTGTTATTTCCTATGTTGACCAGAGGGGGAGCACTTCAAAATGTTTACACGCACTTGTTATTTCATATGTTGACCAGAGGAGGACACACAGTCATTTAGAAGAATCCCTCCTTTTTG